>NW_027186304.1:101366793-101379540 GCF_028583685.1 Petaurus breviceps papuanus
GCAACCGCCACCAACTGCCAACTGCAGGACCGTTAGCTCAGCTTTTCACTTTCTCTTGCTCTGCTACGTCAGCACGTCCATTGGGGCATGGGAGATCTTTAAATCCCATAACCCTTACACCTGGTTACTGACAACATTTTTAAAGTTAGGTCAGTCAACCAATTCCAAACTCCCCTACATGACCCAGTCTATATCTCATCAGTTTGTCCATAAGGACATTATGAGTGACTTTGCTGGGTGACTTGCTGAAATGAAGATAGGTTATGTCTATAGCATTTGCCTAATTTTGTAATCCTGTTGAAAGAAGGAAATAAGATTAATTTAGCATGACTTTTCATTAATGAACCCATCCTGAGTTCCAGGAATCTATGGTTCCCTTTCTAAGTACTCATATATTTAAATAATCCATTTTTTAATTTTTCCAGGAATCAAGGTCACACTCATCTCCCTATAGTATAAAGTCAGGACAGCATTTTCCTGACTCGGGGTCCTGTAGCACCTCTCTTATTCATAATTCCTCAGAGATCACCAACATTGGCTCATCATATATCCACAAGTTACTTTATTACCTGAAGTCTGGATCTAAGTCTTCGACTCACTAATAGCAGAAAGACATTCTCTTTGCACCTTTACATTTGTCTTTCATATGGCAGCCAAGAAGTTAAACTGTCTGGTACCTCTGTAGACCCAAGAAAGAACTGGCTCATGTCCAAGAATATAAAGTCACATAGGTACCTAGCACACTAAAGGAAAGTGTGAAAACAGTTTTCTTCACTCCCCAATCCTTGTTTACCACAAATAGGATACTATTCTGGGCAGGTAGGGATTTGCTGGTAAATGTTTAAAAACTGGCTCTCCAAAAACACATGACACACTTTTAAGTTTAACGGGGCAGCTTGATGGTGTAATGGATAGAGCACAGGGCCTGGAGTCATGAAGACCTGAGTTCAAATCCTGCTTTGGACATTTACTAGGTCTGTGACCTTAGGCAAACATTTAATTGCTATTTGCCTTGGTTTCCTCATCTGTAAAAGGGGACTAATTTTGTGTTTCATGTGTATGTTTGTGTGCATGTATAAATTTATATATTTCTATGGTTGTTGTGAGGATCAAACAAGATAATAATTGTGAAGTGCTTAGCACACTGCCTGGAACACAATAAGTTCTATGTAAATGTTAGCCAATTTGATTATTGACACTGTCTTCATCACTTTAAGACTAGACAATCAACAAAACAATAAATTAAGCCCTGACTTGTAGGTTTGTTGATTTCTGTCATGCTGACAATGAAAATTTAAACCATCAATGTTCTGATAAAAGAGCTGTCTCCAGCACAACCTTGTAAGTGCTCACAATGAAAATTTAATAGTTTACATATATATATATATATATGATATCCCAACAGTACTTGTGCAGAACAAGATTGACCTGATTCTTGTATAAAGGATGAAGAAGCTGAGGCACTGGCAAAAAATTTAAAGTCAAGATTCTACAGATCCTCAGTGAAAGAGGACCTAAATGTAACTGAAGTTTTAAAATATTTAGCAGAAAAATAGCTTCAGAAACTCAAATAACACATAGCCGAAGACCCAGATTTATTGCATACAAGTAGTAATGAAATTGGTGTCTTTAATACAGCTGGTGGAAGTCATTCTGACCAGAATTCTAGTACACTCAATGGTAGAGATGTCCTTAGACCTAACAGAGAACCAAGAAAAACAGAAGGCCTTTTAGCAGCTGCAGCATACCCTAAAGTCATTTGGGCAAGGGGTGGTGGAAGAAGGGAAGAATAGACCAAAACTGGTTTAGGCTGTACAAGTATGTTGGGATATCTCCAACTTCAGTTACCACTTTCTCTCTCCAACTGGAAATTGCTTCAAAAGATTCCCTGTCTGTAGTGGAAAACACAAGTACCCAAACTTGGGCTCCTTGGTAGTAAGCCTTTGTTATTGCATCAAACTCCTTTTGACCTGCTGTGTCCCACAACATTAGCCTGACATCTTCATCATTAATTTGGACTTGTCTCTCCAAAAAATCAACTCTGATTATTAAGTCAGATACCAGTGCTCAAGGGTCTGCAGAAAATAACAGCGAGGCAAATGGTGAGGCTGATGATGGCTTGTAGTTAGTCACTCTAACTCATCCAAGTGGTACAAGTGGTCATGTTGATTTTCCTGACTTGCCATTCTATGGGATCTGAATGGCCCTAGTTAGGGAAGGGGGAAACAGATATTAGTGTTTTAACAAAGAGGGGAAAGGGGAGGATCACCTTTTTACATGGGTACTGTTAGTAGACCTCATTGTTCTGGGCACTGTAGTATGATGATGGTGACTCATTGATGAATGAATTTATTAGGAATGATAAATAAACAATATTTGCTTGGTCTGATTGTCTGGTTGAATGACCAGCACCCAAAATTAGCCATTAATGAGTATTCAATGTCAATTCAGAAACAAGTTTTTAGAGGATCATCATCCGCAAAATCAATCCCACCAGCATACGATATTCAACATTTTTATCAGTGAAATATGGATTACAAGCTTATGGAAGTAACAGATCACACAAAGCTTCAAGGAATAACTAATTTGACTCTTGACAAATGAAAATAATGAATAAAATTTAATAAGATGATATTTAATAGGGATGAATGCAACTTGAGTTTCAAAGAATCACTTTTATTAAATGCTGTTTGGATAGAGTAGGCATCACAATGTAACAGTTTATGAGAAGAAAAAATATTAAATATTAGAAAAAATACTTATTTAGTATAAGACAATTAGCAGTAAGTAGAAAAAGCTTCCAGTGAGTGATAACTTAAGAAGCAAGGTGAGGGAATAGATAGATAGAGAGCTGGTCCTAGATTCAGAAAGACCCAAGTCCAAATCTTTCTATGATACATACTAGTTGTGCAACCCTGGGCAAATTATTTAACTTCTAAGTGGACCACACAACCCTAGAAGACCAGAAGTCACAAAGAAAATGCTCATCTATTTTGGTAACGCAAAGTCCTCATCAGAAACTCTCTAAATTGAAGATATTATAGGTCTTCTGTTGAAAAAAAAAATGACAGGAGGAAAAAGACAAGCTGCTTTAAAAAAAAATTAAAGGAAAATAATCAAGTTTACACTGAGAGAAAAACATAGATAATTCTTATATTCATAGGGAAATACATGAGATAAATGGATTAAATTATCTTTAAAAATTCAGTGAGATAATAAGCCTGGAACAGTACAGAGACATTATATTGTTGGAAGATATATTTTCCCTTACATTTCTTTGAAGAGTTACAAGCATTCAATTAAGCTGTTTTGCCATCCTAATCCAACCATTGATGCTACAACCAGGGCAGCTTATAGATAAGGGAACCAGAGGCTTTATAAAAAATGTAACAAACAAAAGAAACTCTAACTGGCATATCTTGTAGAATGTCTTGGGGGAGAGAGGGAGTAGGTTTGCAGCTGTTTTCAAAAATAAATTTAACATGATAGTTCAGCCATCTTAGGCTCCAAGAGAATTACCATGTAAAATGATTAGATGTGCTTTGAAAGGACAAACTGCCGAAAAGAGCTGGAGGAAACTAAACTCTGAGATACTAATAAAGACTTAACCCTACAAAGACTCTCCCTTTTCCCCTCTCTCCCCCTCCCTCCCTCTTTTACCCTCTGCTTCTCCTTCTTCCTCTCCCTTTTTTCTTTCTTCCTCTTTCTCTCTGCCTCTCTCTCTCTCTCTTCATAAAAGTCTAAAGCAGAAAGAGTAGTGAACAAAAATCCCAGCAATTAAAATCAAAATAGAACAATTGTTTAAAGAAAAATTAGAAACTCAACAGGAATTAATCTCCATGAATTTAGTGAATTTTCACAGATATACAGCTGAAGTTCTGCTATGATTCTGAATCCTGCCTACCTCTACTATCCCAGAGCTCTATTCCAGGGGTTCTGAGTTCTGGGAAAGACCTTAGATTAAAAAGGCCAAGGTCTCCCACTGCATTTGGGGCCATCCCCAGTGGTCCTGATCTCTATCTTGCCACTCGACCCAGATGGCTCTGTAGGAAAGAGTGAGGCTGGTCACCTTGCCCAGCCCTGCCTCACTTAAATCCAATTCACTTGCAAGTCAAGACATTACCTTCCTGAGGTCATTGGTCCTCTTTGAGAACAAATGACAAACAGCAACATTCCGGGGGTTACTCTGTTTGGGATTCCTTTTCTCACCTTGTAATTTAATAGACAATATAGCTACATGAGCAGAGAATATTCAATTCAATAAGCATTTATTAAGCACCTACTATGTGCCAGGTACTATGCTAGGCACTGGAGATGATAAGACAAAAGCAAAAACTAAACCCTAGCATGAAGAAGCTTACCTGTTATTGGAGCAAACGACACATATAGATATAAATAAATGATAATAAATATAAAGGGATTGCTTTGGGGAAAGCACAGGCTTAATAATAAGGGAAGCTTGTTAACAGACATTCCAGAGAACACAATGGAAGAGTAAAATGGGGGTATCCTAGGATTGGGGTTGATATTGTTGGGTACGAGACAAGGCAACTAGCATTTATTGAGTGTTTACTGTGTGCCAGACACTGTGCTAAACACTGGGTATATAAATACAAGTAACAAGAAAGGTAATCCCTGCCAACAAGGAGCTTACATTGGAGAAAGATAACACAAAAGGAAGCTGAGGAGGTGAAAGGGGTGTGGAGAGAAGTTACCCACCAGTGGAAAATAGTGAAGAAGTCCAAGGGGCATGTAGCAAAGTCCAGAGAGACAAAAACATGCCTAGGAAAGGAATGAAACATGACCATCCTGAACCCATCCTCAAAGTGGAGGCCCCTGGAAGGAACTCCCCAGTTGGAGAAGGAGGGTGGCAGGGTAGAGGAATGTTACTGAGTGAGAAGCCCCAGGTGTGAAAGAAGTGGTCAGGGAAAATTTAACCTTTGGCTTATGACTAGGCTAAGTCAAAGGGTAGTACATGGTTTTGCCATTTAAAGTAGCAAAGGAAGTGTTAATTTGATTATCAGTCCTTGGGAAAGACATGTAAAGGGTTGGGGGGAGAGGTGGCATGTGCCAGAAAAGTACCAGAGAAGATTTCCAGTCTGTGGTCCCACCTAACAGTCAAGGTGAGTGTTGGTAGATTCCTGGGGACAAGCTGGTTATGGAAGAGGAAAGTATGTTTGAATTACTTAGCCAGTTTAGCTCTGCCCAGGATTACTTTCATGTTGACTAGATTATTGCCCCCAAGGTGAGAGGAAGGGAGAAGTTCATGATAGTCTTTGGTGTTGGACTTGTGACCAGTACAGAGTGAAACATGTGGCAAAGGTTCTCATACTTATTAACATTTTAGAATAAGCTAACAAATTTTATTTAGAGCAGTTATGTAGCTCAGTGGTTAGAATGCTGGGCCTGTGTAAAGCCATGCATGAGCAGCTTTCCAGAGGACTGCTGCTGTTAACAGCTTTCAAGGTTCTGATTACATAGTATAGTGAACTCTTCATTTATTCAATAACAAATCAGAGCAAAACATTCACAGAAAATCAAGGTACGGCATTCACAATGTCACAGCTTATCATAGAAAATCAAAATACAGCATTTATCATGTCACAACTCATCAACTTATCACTAAAATAACCACATAGTTCTCACCAAAGTGGTCACATAGTTTTAAACAAAGTACAATCATTGGGTAACTCAATCATTCAATCATCCTTAAGGGACACAAAGTACAAAAGTCAAAGTCCTCCACCCATGGGACAAAATTAAGTTACAACTTCAATAGTCACTGCTCAGTACCCTCTTAAGGGGTATCGGAAAGTACAAAAGCCATCTACCCCTAGGTCACAAGTAACTTACAATTTCATCAGTCACTACTCAGTCCCCATGGAAAGGTCTTTTCATCTTGACTCAAGCCAGGCTCTCAGCTTCCATGGTTCCTCTTCTATGGTCCCAGTTCCCACCTGAATCTAACCAAGTGCCACCTGAGTACAAAGGTGTCAGCTCCCAGTTCCCTGTCCAGCTCTCCATGCAGTTCCTGCTCCACATTGGAGCTCACAGTGTCCAGCACATCTCAAATCTCTCACAGTCTCTGTTCCTGGTAGGACAAAGCTTAACAAAGCCACAAGAACATTCATACACATTAACAAAGTCACAGCATTTGTACAAGTACTGGCACCACAGCCATGCTTCCTCAGTCTTTGGCAGCTCCAGCTGGCCCTCAGAAGTGTTGGCAGCTCCAGCACCACAAGTTTGAGTTTTGCCACCACAGGTTCTTTTCTCAAAATCAAAATCACTTTGTCCAACCTCCACGTGGGGCTTGCCCCAAGAAATTCTGTCTCAGTTCTCAATTGTCGTTCCTCTTCTCAGTTCTTCTCAATTCTCAGTTCAGACTTTAGTCCAGCAGTAGCAACCCAACCTCCAAATGCTCACTGAGAAAAATTCTCTCTCTCTCCTCCCCCACAGTCCCCTGCCCCCCCCCCCCCCCCAGCAGCTGCCCTGCCTCCAAGATGCTTATCTCAAGAAGTTCTGTTTCTCTCAGCTGGGGCTTTTCCTTATATATGGTATTAGCTTTTCCCTGTTCAGCCCCTTCCTGTTACATCAGCAACAGAGATTCATACCTTCTACTTCTTTAACAGAGGCTTGATATAATTAATTTGAAACTAGGTGCTGGGAGCAACTAGGTGGCACAGTGAATAGAGCACCAGCCCTGGAGTCAGGAGGACCTGAGTTCAAATCCAGCCTTAGACACTTGACACACTTACTAGCGTGTGACTTTGGGCAAGTCACTTAATCCCAATTTCAATCCAAAAAAGCAAAAAAAGAAAAAGAAACTAGGTGCTAAGTACTTCTTAGCTTGGCGATACAAAGGGATCATCAAATTTCATTACTATTACAACCTGGAGTGGAAGACCTGAATTTAAATCCAGCCTCAGACTCTTACTAGTTGTGTGAACCCAGGCAAGTCACATGACCCTGTTTGCCTCAGCTTCCTCATCTGTGAAATAAGCTAGAGAAGAAAATGGCAAACCACTTAAGTATCTTCATCAAGAAAATCCCAAAAGTGGTCATGAAGAATTGGACACCACTGAAACAACCAAACAAAGAGCTTATCATAGCAAGGGGCAGAGAGAAAAGAACCCATGGAAAGAGAAGTCTTGCATTTGATCTCATTTGATACTAGGTAATAATGATGGGAAAATTAGTCTCACCAAGGGCTCAGTTCTCTCAATCTTGTAAAATGGTAGCAATAAAGCCACCAACTTCACAGCATTATTCTACGTGAAGCATTTTATAAACCTTCAACAACTATGAGTTATTATTACAAAAATGGTAATGTTTCACAGCTTCCTCTCTAAGAAGCTTTCCCTAAGCACTCCAGTACACACTGACCTCTTCCTTCTCTAAAACCAGTCAGTACCACTCACTTTAACACTTCTTTGTTCTCTAATGGTTTCAAGAATCTTAGTTCTGTCTCTACAGCTAAGCTGTAAATTCTCTAAACTCAAGGACTTTATTTCTTGTCTATCCCTATAATACCTGACAGGGTGCTGAGAAAATCCTTGTAGGGTCATAGATTTAGAGATCTGAGATAATTTAGTCTAATCCTTTCATTTTCCAAATGAGAAAATTAAGGTACAGAGGTGAAGAAACTCCTTCAAGGTCAGAGAGGTACAGGAGCTGAACTGGGATTAAAACCGAAGTCTTCTTACTCTAAGCCTTCAGTGTTCTTTTTACTATGTTATTCTACATTTCAGTCAATACATGAGGGGGTGTCCCCAATTAATGTAGTATTAAGCTTCAATAGTACTAACATTAGTGTTAATGTTAATGCTTTTGAAATGTTTAGCTATTGAAGCTTAATGCTGCAATAAGAATTTTGGGATACACTGTATTTGTTTATTGACTGACATATTGAGATTAGGACTAGATAAATCACATTGTCAAATGCTGTCCATTCTTTTCAACCTCTTCCATGATAATGACCAAATTTTCACAGTTTAGGTTTGGATTATTATAAGAAGTGACATGTGACATGAGAAACTTCCCTTAACCCAGGAGTATATGATTTTCAATCAGTGGTGTCAAACTCTATTGAAAATGGATGGGGTAGGGGCGGCCAGGTGGCTCAGCAAGTAAGAGCACTGGCTCCAGTGTCGGGATGACCTAGGGATCAAATCCAGGCTCAAATGCTTAGCACCACACCCAGAAATAACCTTGAGCAAGTTACTTTACCCCGATTGCTTTAAAAAAAAAAAAAAGAAAGAAAGAAAAGGGATGGGGTAGAGGGGAGTGGGGAGAGGCTTTAACTATATAAGGATTGCTGTGGGCCACCTGTTGACTTAGAAAACCACATATTATCTATGTTTATTATATTTTATGTTAAATATTTCCCAATTATATTATGTTATAATTATTTTATTTGTGTTAAATATTTTCCAATTACATTACATTATAATTACATTTTTTCAATTTGGTTCAGGGAGCATTTGGGAGTGTTGTGGGCCCTATGTGACATAGCTTTGATACCTCTGATTTAAATAAACTAGTTCAACTCCTTTTTTTAAATAGATTTTAAAGAGGAACAGAATGACTTGCCCAAATACTTTTGGTGACCATAAGAAAGGGAAACAACTATAATGACTTGATATCATTAAAATCCTTCCTAGAGACCTGGTATAATGACTATCTACTTAGACTGCCTGGAGGATATGGCCTGTATAATAGTTGATTACTGATGAATTAAACATAAGGATACACACACCTATGTGTGTATATATATGCAATTATATATACATATATGCATTTCCAGAATTAAGATGATAAATATAACATCATACATGGGCTTTTGTCCATCTATAATATATTGTACATAGGAAATTGATAGCCTTAAGTTATGGTCTTGAGTTTAGCCTTGAGAATGTGAACATATTTCTGAAAGTGTGATTTTTATAACTGAAGATTAGGTTTTGGACTTCTGTTATTCAATTATAAAGATATAACTTTATAACTTGTGTCAAGATGGCAGAATGAGTGGTTATTTCTCAGCTCAACTAAAACATTTTCTACACCACATCAGCACGAACCTGAGAAGGAAAGAAACATCTTCCTGTGATATTCAGCTTTTTTAAAATAACAAAAGATTGAATGGAGGACTTTAGAAAGTAAAGTAATCGGAGCTATGTTTGGAAAAGTAAGTTAAAGACATACTTGAAAGAACTTTGAAGACTGAAAAATGTAGACTTTGTTCAATAGGAAAAGGAAAGCATGTAAAAAAATGTAAGCAGAAATATGACTTGATTATGGGAAATAAGATATACAGGTATGGAGATCCATCTTGCCCTACCGGAATGTCAGAGGAAGTATGGGGGAGGATATAGGAGAGAGAAGATTGGGGTATTCAGTGGGGTATTCACTGTTTTGGTGTGGTGGGTAGGGGAAAGACAGGGGGAAAAATTGCAACTCAAAATCTTATGGAAATGAATGTTGTAAACTAAAAATAAACATAAAATTTTAAATGACTTGATTAAAGAGGGGCCCTAAGATTAGTCAGGTTGCTGGGTGGCAGATAAAATTATAATGGAGAAAGAGGAAGCAAACAGATTACCTAGGGGAGCCTTTTGTTATAATCAATAAAGTAAGGTGATAAGAATTGTGGCAATGTAAATGGAAAAGAAGGATTAAATGCAAAGCATCTTTTTAATCAGGAGCTTGTTCTTCTATGCTCTTTTCATCTCAGCAAAGTCAATATATCAGAACATAGTCCAAATAGCATCTCTGTGAAGCTTTCCCAGATCATTTCAGTCCACAGAGACTCCCCCTCCTCAAATATCCTTCAGCACTTATTGCCTATACCATTTATTTGTCATGGGATCTTAGCTTCAGAGCTGAAAAGGATCTTAAAGGCAATTGAGTTCAGCGTCCTCATTTTACAGACAAATAAACTAAGGCAGAGAATGGTTAAATGTCTATGTCAGTCACATAGCTAGTGTCTGAAGGAGGATTTCAATGCAAACTTTACTGACTCCAAATCCAGTGTTGTGTCTACTATACCATGATGTTAAGGCATCTCTTATATAATTTCACTGTTTTGTATTATAATTTAATTTTTCACTTTTCACACAAGTCTTATTACTCAAGTTAGGCCCAAATTCCTTGAGTAGAGAGGAGTGAAAGGATAAAAGGTTATCCTTGAGCAGTAGGTGGTACAGTGGAAAGACGCCAGGCCTAGCGTCAGGAAGACCTGAGTTCAATCTGACCTCAGACCCTTACTAGCCATGTGACTGTGGGCAATTCACTGAATCTGCATCTGTCTCAGTTTCTTCCATCTATATCCCAGGGTTTTTGTGAGGATCCACAACAAAATCTCAGGTTCTAGTTGTTAAAAGATAAAGAACAGATTGATACTATGCAATATCTATCACTAGGCATCGGATGATTATTTGCCTAGTGAATGGTACAGATGACTCTTCCTGTAGGGTTACAAAGAAAAAAGAGGTCGCTATGGGAAAGAAGTGGAAAGAAGATTACCAAACGAGGTAATAATTATAAAGCACTTAGTACAGCTCCTCATACGTGGTAAGCACTATATAAATGTTGGTTATTATTTTTACTCTTGTTGCTGTTGTTAGTAGTCATGATCCTACAAAACATTCCTCTCAGAGTAAGAACTACTATGGACAGGGACTGGGGTCTCCGACAGTCTGAGGTTTTCTTAAGTCAGAGAGCAAGAAAAGGTTATTGTCAGAAGGTTACTCAGGTTAGTGCCAGGGTATTGAGTCAGTCATGTCAGGGACTAGTAACAATAGACACAGGTTGCTAAGCAGATGGGTCAGAGGCAGGAGGCAAGGCATAGGTAAGTAGGATGAATTATTACCTGGTGATCACAGTATTTGACAACCAAGCAAAGTTCAGAGGTGAGGAGTAAGAGAAGGACAGAATAGTCTTACAGGAACATGCACATTTTAATGACTCAGAATGAGGGATCACTAACTTCTTAAAGATTCTTCTAAATTAACTTCAACTAGAAGACTCCATTGCCCACCCCACTCCCATGACATCAGTATTGCCTTTAGAGGAAATGGCCATTTCTAAGTCAGTGGCCATCTTTAAGTCAGCTGTCTCTAAGCACTGGTAGAGATTCCATTTCAGTGGCATTCAGTGGTTTGGGTTTTTTTTTCCATATGTACACAACTACTATAATTTTATTTTTCTATTATATTCCAGATAACCCCAACTCTTATACGGCACGTTGTTTTCTAAAATTAATCAGCGTCCTCATCTCAGAGTCCTCAAAAGCTTTATATTTCACTTCACCCTTCAAAATTATTGATGCTGTTCAGTTTTTTTCAGTCGTGTCCAACTCTTTATGACCCCTTCTAGGGTTTCTTGGCAAAGATACTGGAATGGTTTGCCATTTCCTTTTCCAACTTATTTTATAGATGAGAAAATTGAATCAAACAGGGTTAAGTGATTTGCCCAGGTCACACAGCTAGTAAGTACCTGAGGTCAAATTTGAACTCAGGTCTTCCTGATTCCAGGCCCCTCTGTCTACTGCACCACCTAGTTGCCCATTCTAAATTATTAGAAGGCTTGATTTATTTTAGAACCAAACTAATTCTCAGTAAATTAGCTTGTGAAAACCCACCCTAAAACATGAAAAATATTTTGGAGTTAGCAAATATAGATACATTTTTTTGTTCCAAAGAATTTCTAATCCTTTTCTGGACAAAAATTTTTCACCTCTGCCTCAGCAGTCTCCTTACCCTGGAGATCTCTCTACCTCTTTGGCTGACCTTTTTCTCCCTTTGGTGAGGTCCTTTCCAGGGCTTCTATTTGAGGAAATAAGTGCAATGGCTACAGCTCACTTCTCTTCTACCTCTACTCCTCTCTCACTGGAATTGTCTATCCACCACAGAGTACTTTTTCCCCAGCCCTTTCCAGGTCTGATTCCTTTTATGTGTTGTCCTCCATTAGAATGTAAATTCCTTGACAAAAGGGACTGCATTTTTGCTTCTATTTGTATTCCCAACACTTAGCACAGCACCTGGTATTGAGTAAGCATTTAGTGAATGCTTTATCTATCTCTCTACCCATCCATTCATCGATTTATATAAATATTTATATATTTATATTGGGCAATATAAATTTAGTCTCAAGAGAAAATCTCAGATTGTAGATTCAACATCATAAGGGATTTTGCACACAGGGGTTTTTAGATTACTGTTTCTCAAAAATACTTCTCCCCAAGTGGTGTTATCTAAACCATTCTCACTTAATTCATTAAAGTATATATAATTTATTAGAAACAATTTTTAACAAGTTTACTTTCTGGATCAAAGTTTATGGAAAAACCACAGTGGTGATCCAGGAAGTTTCTTTTTAAGAGCTCCCAGTCTCCTTTTCTGTGGCCTACACCCCCCAAATTTCCAAGTAAAACCTATCTGTTGCTTAACACCCCCAAGTATTCAGTGCTTTCTAGAACCAACATTTACTCCTAGCAAAGCATGATACCATGTTTCCCTGATAATAAGACACTGTCTTATTAATTTTTTTGGACAGAAAAACACCAGAGGGCTTATTTTCAGGGGAGGGCTTATTTTAATGAACATTGACAGCAATTTTAATAAACAGGTAAATGTGAACAAAAAAATGTACCAGCAAGCAAATCACTGGGGAAGAACAGGATGACTGTGCTCACTGCTGCAGCTCTGATTGGATGCAGCTCAGAGTGCGGCATGCGTTTCACCGGGG
>NW_027186304.1:101379640-101381815 GCF_028583685.1 Petaurus breviceps papuanus
GGGGGGGGGGGGGAAGAACGGTGCATACAGAGGGTACCATAATGTAGCGTGTAGCGCAGGGGATCACCTTCACTACAGTAGCAATCTCAATAGGGCTTATTTTCGGGGGAGGGCTTATTTTAGAGGAATCTTACACAGTAAGGGGAGGGCTTATTTTCGGGATAGGTCTTATTATCGGGGAAACACGGTATGAGGAAATCATCCAACACTCCTCTTATATTTTGCCACTTCAGTTATACTCCAAGGCTCACAATAGTTGATTAACCCCTCTTCACATTTCTACTTCAGTTTCTTTTCCTGGAGTCCCACAAACTCTCCAGAGTAATTTAATGCTTTAATTTCTTTTCTTGGAGTCCTAGAAACTTTTCAGAAGGTTTAATCCCTGTCTTATACATGCCTTTCCATCAAAACACTCAGATTAGATCATTAAAACATTCTGAATTAGTGCTTCGATTGGAGAGACTCCCCACACTTATGCCCTCTTTTTTCAACTTCAAACTCCACTGAAGTCTTATTCTGCTGCTTCATCAGGCAAGGGATTAATAATTATGTTTCTTTTATGCACTTTTCAGTTTACAAAGTAATAGCTCTTCCTATCAGTTCTCATGACAACCCTATGAAGTATGTAAAATAGTTATTATCTCCATCTTGCACAAGAAGAACCTAAGGCACAGAGTCAAGTCCTGTTTTTATGACTCTGATGTTCTGGTCTATTATACCACTTTAGTTGCTAGACTTCTGATAGTTCTTCGGACCTTTCAAAGGTCACAGTGTTATGATTTGATCCATTCTATCTCCATATTCAATCACTTAAGAGCAGGGAAGCAGGGGTGTCTAGGTGGCGCAGTGAATAGAGTAAGGCCCTAGAGTCAGGAAGACCTGAGTTCAGATCCTGCCTCAAACACATAAAACAAATAAACAAGCCGTGTGACCTTGGGCAAGTCACTTAACCCCAATTGCCCTCCAAAAAGCAAAAAAAAAAAAGAGCAGGGAAGAATTAAATACAAGAGAGACATAAACTGCAGTGCCATGTGTTCATGGCCATATGGTTGCCAAGGTAGAGTGAGAAGATAGCTCACAGCAGTGCCTGCTACCTTTTGCCTTGCCTGGAGGCTTAAAGCATTTCTTCTTCACTCAAAAGCTACTAGGAAGAAAAAGAGCTTTTATCTGTTTGTGCCTTTTTAAAACACATTCAGTTTTAGGTCAGGAACAGATTAAAAGGTTTTTCAACATGATATTAATAAATAGGAAACAGAGAACACCTACTTATGTTTTGAGGTAGGGAGGTAAAGGATTGTCCTTTCAACACATACTTCCAGAAACAGGCTTACCAAGCCCCGCCCTGGGTTGATATCGAGCAAAAAACAACTTAATGTACTCCAATAACTTGAGTTGTTGGCCAATCCACCTTACTCCATTATATTTGCATAGACATGATGATTGACACTGTGAGAACTGACATGATCACCCAGAGAAAGTGTAGAGAGATGAGTAAAAGACTGAGTACAGAGCATTGGTGTACATTCACAGTTACGGGATAAGATATAAATGATGACTCTGCAAATGAGCCTGAGAAAGACTGGTCAGGCATACCGTTTCATAAAAATCGATAAATAAGAGTATATGCATAGAGGTAGAGGATGGTAAATAGTGGCAAATGCTTCAGAGAAGTAAAGGAGTGGGGATTGGGAAAAGTACATTGGATTTGACCATGGGGGGGGGGGGTGGCTATCTCTGAATAAACAGAATTTAACAATGGAGATTCTAATGTTGGGCAGACAGAAATTTGGAGTGATGGAATCTAAACAAACCAAAGCACCTAAGCACCTTCCTGTTGGCCTAATGGTCCTTGCCGAAACAACAGCTCCCTGGTAGTTACTTTTGTGTAAATTCTGAAACCTCAAACAGAGACTAATGTGTCCTTAGAGTCCTTGGTGCTGTTTCCTGAACTCAGCAGGTGATCCGTCAATGTTTTTGACTTTCATTCCAATATTTTCTTAGACTAAGTTAATTTTTTTTTAAATGTCACAGCATTTGAAGAGTAAATTTAGAAACCAAGAAATCTTTTAGCAGTAATTTAAATTTCAATATGTATTTAGTATAAACCATACCCTTGCCCCCACTACAGCACACACACACACACACACACACACACACACACACACACACACACAC
>NW_027186304.1:101381825-101472051 GCF_028583685.1 Petaurus breviceps papuanus
CACACACACACACACACACACACACACACACACACACACACACACACTCCACAAAGATTTAAGTAACATTTTTATAAAAAGATTTTGATGTCTGAAAAATCTTGGACTAATTTGGAAAATTGTTTTAGATGTTTGTATGGAGCCATCTAGTGGGTAGTTTTTTTAATGCATTTAAAGAGAAGTCATCTATTGCTTATGACATTAAAACACAAACTACTAATACACCCAATAACAAAGAACCTAAAATCTTAATCTAAAAATAATTTCAGCATTAACTAGTCTTTGATAACAAAGGAAGCATTGATTTTTATTTTTTCCTTCCTAGTGCCTAACACAGTGCTTTGTACATATTAAATGCTTAAGAAATATTTAATGGAATTAAATGGCAACATAAACAATCTCAATAGTGGGTAGGTCCCAGGGAGTTTGGGATGAGTTTAAGGAAGCATTGAAAGATGAGGGAAAAAATACAGAAAAGTGAAGAGTACCAATGTCAATCTTGGTCTATTTCATAATTTTTCCCATTGTCTAGACTGAATATTTCATTCTGTGTGGGGATATATGTAGGTGCTGTCCTCTGTGACTTTCTCCTAAAGCCTTTAGTTACATGATTTCCATGACTGTCTTAATGGAAGCTAAAGATCCCCATGTTCTTTTACTTACGCTCATATGACAAGGGCTTAAGTCCCTTTATTCTCTTAGCTTCGCTCCTCTGGTTGCTTTCAAGCTTTTAAATGTCTGTTCTACATTATGGCACCTAGAACTGAGCACAGTAATTGAGATGTGGTCTGACAAAGGGAGAGCAGAGCACAAAGGGACCCTTGCCTCCTTGCTCCTGAGAACTTTGCCTATATTAACATAGCCTAGGATCACGTTAGGATTTTTTTTAGCTGCCACATCACACTACCAGCTCATACAGAATTTACAGTTTACTCTAGATAAAGTATCTCACATCAAGAAATGGATTAAATATAACTGGTTGAATTCAGAATTCGTTGAATGACGGGATTCAAAGAGTAATTATTAATGGTTTAATACCAATGAGTCAGGAGGTCTCCAGTGGTATACCCCAAGGATTTGTGCTTTTCCCTGTGAATTTTTATCTTTTACTTGGATAAAGGTACTGACTGTACCTCAGCTCTGTAGATGACACAAAATTAGAAGGGATAGGTAGCACATCAGATGGCTTAGTCAGGATCCAAAAAGATTTTGACAGACTAGGACCCTGAATTCAAATAAGATTAAATTCACTGAGGATATATGTAAAGTCTTATACTGAAGAAATTTTCTTCAGAAGTACAGGAATGGGGAGGTATGGTCTAGCCAGAATTTTGCCTAAAAAAAGATATACTTTACATAAATCATTTAATCTTTCAGTTACTCTCAAAATCAGAGTCCCTCAGGCAACTCTCTAAGATTATAAATTGTAGAGACCACATTTCAATTACTTAACACTGGTAAGGGGAATTTCCTCTTCTAGAGTTTCCTATACCAATGAAATCACAGGTTTTGCCCAATACAAAAAAAAAAAATACGAAAAACTCAGAGAAGTATGAGAAGACATATGAACTGATGCAGAGGAACTAGAACCAGGAAAAATCAATATATACTATAACAACAATAATGGAAATACAAAGAATGTTTTAAAAAGAAAATAATCCTTTGTAATGATAATGACCAGTAGTGTTAAGAAAATGCACTTTCCTCTCTTTATTGCAGAGGTAGAAGACTATGAGTGTTGAATATTATATACACTATCATGTATGGTCAATGTATTATTTAATTTTTCTAAAAAAAATTTCACTCTCTTTTCTAAATCTCATATAGAAAGGATAGATCATTGGGTGGGGAAGAAGCAAGTAATTTAGTTGGACACATAAGTGATATAAAAGCAAAAGACACAAATAAAAATAAGATAATTCTTTTAAAAAGACAAATTAATTCAATATGTCTCCTTCTTTTGCCAGGATTATTAGACTGATATATCAGAGGAATTCTACAGATATTTCTAAATTTAAACAAAACATTTAGCAAAGTGTCTCATAATGTCCTTGTAGATAAGACATGGAGTAACAATTAGCTGCATTCAGAGCTAGTTAAACAATAGTATCCAAAGAATATTAACTGTTTGCATGTTAATATGCAAGGAGCTCTCTAGAGTACGCAATGGGAATGGGAATTTGAACATCTTCCCTGCCCTTTAATAGACCTGGGTGGGGGAAGGGGGGAATTTGAAGACTCTTCCCCCCCCCCACTTTGAAAGTAAACTCTGTCCTCTAATAGGCTGAATGTAATCACATGGAGCCTGTGATGGAGGGAATTTGCTAAAGGGTGGAGCAGAGCCCACAAGAAGCTTCCCTGCTTTGAAGATAAATTCTGTCTCCTGATAGGCTGAATGTAATTACATGGAGCCTGTGGTGAGAGAGTTTGCTGAAGGGAAGCAGAGCCCACAGGAAGCTGGGAGTCAGAGCTAGAGAGACAGTGAGAGAGAGAGGTGGTTGAGGCAAGGAGATAGACAGGTTTGTGAGTAAATATTGATCTTGTATTGGTTTGTGGGAAGGCTAAAGAATTCTATGGCTCTCCATGTTATTATTGCTCTGAATATCTTTGGTACTATGATGGAATCAGCTTACTGGTTTTGGGACTGGGTTTTCTGGTGTCTAAATAAATGTTTCAGTTCTATTCTCTACCTAGAGAATCTATTATATTTTGTGATCGAATGTCATGCAATATTTATAGTCACGGCCTTTATCATTATTGTGGGTGCTGTAAATATTGCATTGGCTCTACAGATCCTGGTTCTACTCAATCATCTTATAAATTAATTGGATAAAAGCATAAATAGCAATTATAGCTGATACTTACATTGCACTTTACACACACTCTCTCAGATAATCCTTACAACAACCTGGTGAGGTAGGTCTATAGAAATTATTCACCCCATTTTACAAAAGATCAAACTGAACCTTGGAGAAGTTAAATGATTTGTCCCTGGTTACTAACATTTTTAGTATTAGAGGGAAGATTTGAATGTAGGTCTTCACTGATTCCATATCTAGTGTTTTTCCCACTGCTAATTTTCCCAAAATTTCCCAAACTAATTCTTAAATCACATACTTATCAAACCTGTGAATGACATAAAGCTGCATGGTACAGTATTGGGGGGAGGGGATATAATTGGGATACAAAAATTAGCAAGAGACTAAAAGGATGGGCAAAAGCTAATAAACTGTGGGGTCTTTTTTTTTTTTCAAAAAGACTGGTGTTACAAATAGAGAATGAGGAAGATGTAATAGGATAGCAGATCATGTGTATGTAAATAGTAATAGATTATAGAATCAACAGGAGCTATCACTGTGCCATATTAGCTAAAAAAAAAAGATAATACAATTTTAAGCTATATAAATTGAAGTATAGAACTCAGAATCAGGGAAATGGTGTTTCAGTTATATATTCTGCCCTAGTCAATCCACATATGAAATATTATGTCTAGAACTGGTGTACTGTATCTTAGATGAGATATTGTCAAGTGAAAGCATACCCAGATGCTAGTACTGGCACAGGAGCTGTGCCATTCATGGATTGATTGAAGAAGTGGGGGCTATTTCTCCTAGAGAAGAGATCACTTAAAAGGAATATATTAAGAGTCTTCAAATATTTAAAGAGTTTTCATGTTGAAGAAAGATTATGCTGGCTCTGTTTGGCCCCAAGGGGCATATACAGGACTAATGGTTAGAAACAATAGGGCAGCAATTTTGACTCAACATCAGGGGAAAAAAACTTTCTTTTAATTAGGCTTGTCTAGAAATGGAATGGGCTACCTCACAAAGCAATGATTTCAACATCACAAAAGGCCTTCAGGCAGAGACTGAATGACCACTTTTCCATAATACTATAGATGAAATATAAGCTTTATGTAGGCTTTGGACTAACTCTGAGATGGTATGGCTTTGGAAAACATTGATTTCACATCTGAAAATTACTCTTCTAAATAAAATACTAAATAAATAATTTTAAAAAGAAAAGAGAAAATTGCTCTTTTAGTTCACCATCAATAAGGCAGATGGTTTAAGCTATTTTTTCAGCAATAATTATCAGTATCTTTAGCTTTCTCACCCTGGAACAATTCACCACTCTCTAGGTACCTTCTTGCATTGGTGAGTTCTTCTCAGAACCTCCATTTCGGGGAGGTGCCCAGGCCAACCATCCTTCATTCCTCTTTCAAATTTACTTCTGATTCTTATGACTTCCCCAATATACACCTACATGGGTACCTCTTGATAACCCTTGCTTTCCTGCTTCCTTTAATGTGTTGTCTTCCTTGAGGATAAGGTCTGTCTTTCTGCTTGTACTTGTATCTCAAATCAATCAATCAATTAATCAATAAACAATATGTAGCATGTTTCATAGCTTAGTAGGGCATTTTTAAATTCAAAATTTCTAAACTTCAGGACAATAACATTTTCAAGATTAAAAGTTTTAGTCAAGTTTAGAATTTTCAGCACTTAGATTTCTTATCTAGTCAAGTCAGATTGAAGGACTATGCACACTAATAAATCTTGGTACTTTAAATATGGCCTATAATTTAATCACAAAAGTAGAAGGTTAATACTTGATACTTAACATTTTGATATGCACTATTTCAAGTAAGGCTGACTATTTATATTTATTTTTTTTCTTCTATAAGAGGACTACATAAAAGGCAGTATGGCCCAGTAGTTAGTCAAGAAGGATTTTCCCCCCAGAACTTATTTTTTTTTATTTTTAGTTTTCAACATTCATTTCCATAAGATTTTGAGTTTCAGATTTTCCCCCCATCTCTCCCCTATGCCCCACACCAAGATTGCAGACATACTGATTACCCCTTCCTCTAGTCTGCCCTTGCTTATATAATCCCTTATCTTCTCCCCTTCTCCTTTATTTTCTTGTAGGGCAAGATGGATTTCTATACCCTATTGCCTGTACATCTTATTTCCCAGTTGCATGTAAAAACAACTTTTTAACATTAATTTTTTAAACTTTGAGTTTCAGATTCTCTCTCTTCTTCCTTCCTCACCCACCCTACTGAGAAGAAAAGCAATTGAATATAGGTTATACATCTGTAGTTATGCAAAACATTTCCATAGTAATCATATTGTGAAAGACTAACTATATTTACCTCCATCTATCCCACCCCCCACTTATTCTGTTTTCTCCTTTGACCCTGTCCCTTTTCAAAAGTGCTTGTTTCTGAATACCCCTTCCCCCAATCTGTCCTCCCTTCTATCATCTCCCCCCCACCCTTATCACCTTCCTCCCTACTTTTCTGTAGGGCAAGCTACCCAATTGAGTGTGTATGCTATTCTCTCCTTAAGCCAAATCCAATGAGAGTAAGGCTGACTCATTCCCTTTCACCTCCCTGTTCTTCCCCTCCATTGCAATAGCTATCTCTTGCCTCTTTTATGTGAGATAATTTACCCTATTCTATCTCTCCCTTTATCCTTCTCCCAGGACATTCCTCTCTCACCTCTTAATTTTACTTTTCAGATATCATTCCTTCATATTCAACTCACCCTGTGCCCTCTGTGTATGTCTAAACATACACACATACATACATACACACACATATCCACCTATACATACATATATATGTATATATACATATATATTCCCTTCAACTGTCCTCATACTGAGAAAAGTCTCATGAGTTACAAACATCGTATTTCCATGTAGGAATATAAACAGTTCAACTTTAGTAAGTTCCTTATTATTTCTTTTTCCTGTTTACCTTTTTGTGCTTCTCATGATTCTTGTATTTGAAAGTCAAATTTTCTGTTCAGCTCTGGTCTTTTCTTCAAGAAGACTTGAAAGACCTCTATTCCATTGAATATCCATATTTTCCCCTAAAGTATAATACTCAGTTTTGCTGGGTAGGTGATTCTTGGTTTTAATCCTAGATCCTTTGACCTTCAGAATATTATATTCCAAGCCCTTTGACCCCTTAATGTAGAAAATTCTAGATCTTGTGTTATCCTGATTATGTTTCCACAATACTCAAATTGTTTCTTCCTGACTGCTTGTAATATTTTTACCTTGACCTGGGAACTCTGGGATTTGGCTATAATATTCCTAGTTTTCTTTTGGGGATCTATTTCAAGAAGTAATCAATGAATTCTTTCAATTTCTATTTTACTCTCTGTTTCTAAAATATCAGGGCAGTTTTCTTTTGTAATTTCTTGAAAGATAATGTTTAGGCTCTTTTTTTATCATGACTTTCAGATAGTTCAATGATTTTTAAATGATCTCTCCTAGACCTATTTTCCAGATCAGTGATTATTCCAATGAGATATTTCACATTGCCTTCTTTTTTCATTCTTTTGGATCTGTTTTATATATCTTGATATCTTATAAAGTCATTAGCTTCCACTTGCTCCATTCTAATTTTGAAGGAATTATTTTCTTCAGTAAGCTTTTTAACTTCTTTTTCCATCTGGCCAACTCTGCTTCTTAAGGCATTCTTCTCCTCTTTGTCTTTTTGGACCTCTTTTGCCATTTAAGTTAATCTATTTTAAGTTGCTATTTTCTTCAGTATTTTTTGGGTCTCCTTTAGCAAACTATTGACTCATTTTTTATGATTTTCTAGCATAACTTTCATTTCTCTTCCCAACTTTTCCTCTACTTCTTTTACTTGATTTTCAAAATCCTTTTTGAGCTCCTCCATGGCCTGCAACTAATTCATATTTTTTCTTGGAGGCTTTTGATGCAGGAGTTTTGACTTTATTGTCTTCTTGTGATTCTATGTTTTGATCTTCTTTGTCACCAAAGACATATTCTATAGTCTGGTTTCTTTTCTTCTGTTTGCTCATTTTCCCCATCAATTACTTGACTTTTGAGCTCTTTGCCACAGTAGAACTCTGCTTCCAGAGTGGAGAGTACTGTGTCATAAATTTCTGGGGTTTTGTGCAGCTATTGTCAGAGCTACTTCTAGGCACCTGCCTCAGAAATGTGAGGAGGACTCCCTTTCCATAGCTGCCACAAGCTCTGCCACACCAGTGCTCCTCCTCACCCCAGGACTGCCACCCAAGACTGCAACGCACATCCAAGTAGAGCAAAGCAAGAGAATCCTGCCTCAATGCCAGTAAAGATATTCCTGCAATTGCCCTCTGATGAGTCGCTTGGACCCTACCCCCACCACACACACACATCTGTGGTCCTGGAGCTCTAGAATCAGCCACTGCTGCCGCTGCTGGTATTGCTGCCACCACAGCTACCTCTGCCGCCCCCAGGGTAGGGGCCAGACTGCACTCTTCTCTCATCCAGGTCCAACAGAGTTTCTCCATCGACCTTTTACTTTGTCTTTGGCATTTATGGGTTGAGAAGTCTGGAAACAGCCACAGTTATCAGTGATTCAGCCTCTGGAGGTCTGCTCCATCCTGATTTGTGCCAGTGTGGCCCTCAATGGGACTGTGCTCTGCTCCCAATCCGGTGTGATAACCCCTTCCTGTTGACCTGCCAGGCTGTCTTCAATGGGAGATTTATTTCACTCTGTCATTTTGTGGGTTCTGTAGCTCAAATTTGTTTAGAGTAATTTTTTACAGGTATCGGAGGTAATTATGGGACAAACTCAAGCAAGTTCCTGTTTTATTCAGTCATCTTGGCTCTTCCCCTTAATAAGGATTCATTCAGTACCTACTGTGTGCCAGGTACTGTGCTTAGCTCTGGGAATACAAAACAAAAAAGGCTCCTTACCCTCAAGGAACCCATAATCTAACAATAGAGAGATCTTGGTTAGAAAGAGTTGGGTTCTGAAAAATTAATGCTAGTAAAATTATTGATCACAATATTAAGAAAGCACAGAAATACAAGTTGAAAATATAATTGTCCAAAATATGAAAGTGAAAGGGAAGCCATTCGGACAGAAGTCAGGGCTAAACATAATCTGAAGAGAAAGAAATAATTTCTGATGAAAATGACTGCTGTGACCTTAGGGAAGTCATTTAACAGCTCAGTGCCCCAGATAACTATTTAAGATAATGAATTACAGAGTTTTAGCCTATTTCCATTGGTGGAAGGAGTGCCCCCCCCCAGTAGGATTTCCTTATACTGATGAAATCACAAGTCCAGACTGGTCCAGCCTGCATACCACCACCATCACCACCACCATCACCCAAAAAGAAAAAAATGAAAAATTATTGGAAAAAATGGCTATATAAAGTCTTTTGGTGTCTGATTATGCATATGAATGGAGCCATCTAGTAGATATTTTGTTTAGAACATTTTTTTTTGAGGGGAGAAGGCAGGGCGATTGGAGTTAAGTGACTTGCCCAAGGTCACACAGCTAATAAGTGTGTCAAGTGTCTGAGGCCAGATTTGAACTTAGGTCCTCCTGACTCCAAGGCCAGTGCTCTATTCACTGCAATACCTAGCTGCCCCTAGAACATTTTTTTAACCAGACTTGTGATTTCACTGGTTGTGAAATTCCTCTACCAATGTAGATGAGCATATTGTCCATGATTCATATATAGTCTTAGAAAGTTGCTTGAAGTCACTCAGAGTTTAAGTAACTTGTCCAGGAGCTTTCAGTCAGTATTTTCCAGGGGTGGAACTTGAACCCAGGTGTAGTCCCAATGTAATATCCATAGTTCCTAAGTAGCTATGAATATGCTGGTATACTTCTGAATCTCAAAATACAATAGACTTTCCACATGGAAGACAGAACCAAACCATTTATTCAAATGCTGGAAAGCCAAATCCCAATACCAGAAAGCCAAATTCATCATAGCAACAAAGAAATCTATACACAATAACAATTCAGGAAGCACTGCCATCCCCAAGCCTTCCCCTTGCTAGGGCCTTCCCATAAACAAACACTCACAGATTGCTGCCTGTTTCCTCTCTCTCCCTCAGCTCTAATTGCTCTGACCAACTTCCTCTCAGCTCTCCTGCACCCTTCTTGCTCTACCCTTCCTGCTCCACCAGTTCAGCAAGCTCCTCCCATCACAGGCTTTATGTGATTCAAACTCATGTGTCTTAGGCTTCCATGTGACTTAAGCAGGTCACATATGCCCATTAATGGATAGGAAAGATCTTCCCATTTACAGTACCATTACACCAGGTCTTCCCGATTCAAAGCCAGCTCTCTTTTTTCTTTAACATCTTTAGATAACAAATCTGGGGTGTGTGTGTGTGTGTGTGTGTGTGTGTGTGTGTGTGTGTGTGTGTGTGTGTGTATTTTGGCTAGAACCACAAACGTACCCAATACCTTGATCAGGAAGAAGCACTTTGAACATTTTCCTTGGCCATTCTTGTGATTAACTGACCAGAGCTACTTCTGATCTTCACACTGGAGATTCTGTGCTAATCATTCTTGAGTTCCAGAGAGTGAAAAACTAGTTAAACCCCTTTTCACTCTTTGGCACAGTTTGCTGTCCCTTACAATACAGAATGCAGGCAGTGTTGTCCTGGAAGGCACCTTGTACAGGGTCTGTGACCTAAGTGAACTGCATAGACCCAGAAGTGCTATGTCATTGCAGTTTGCTCAGGATTTTAGGTTCTGGCAATTTTTATGTCGATTTCAATAAACTATTATGAGTATTGACCCAAAAAAATCTTTCCTGGTTCCCCGTTCATGTTAATGTCTTCCCTCTGAAAATTATCCTCAGTATATCCAGCATAAAGCTTATTTATACATAGTTGCTTTTGCATATGGTCTCCCCCATTAGACTGTAACCTCCTCTAGGGCAGGGTCTGTTTATGGCTTTCTTTGTATCTCTAATGTTTAGCAGTGTCTGACACATAATAGGTACTCAATAAATGCTTGTTGATTACTTTGAGGTTTTCAGTTTTATCATAGATGAAAACAGCAAATTGTTATGTCTTTTAAAGGATGTGAAAAATATTATTCTTTAAAAATAACAACTATACCTATGAACAGTATAGAAAGGAAGATGGCAAAAGGCTAAATTGACTTCTACCATTATACATTTATTTTCTCCAAACTAGGAGATGAATCAGCACTGGACCTGTGATTTCACTGGTATAAGGAGTTCCTAGGAAAGAAAACTTACTCTATCAAGTTAGTTAATCTTCTTGGTTTACCAAAAGATGATCCAAAATTATAAGTTGCAGAGCAGGTAGCAATATGAATTGGTAGGAGGAGTTCCCCACTCCCATGAAACCATAGATCTAGATTTTTTTAAATACAGGAATTGACATATGTGTATATATAAACACATACACATATATGTATATGTCATACACATGCATCCCTTCAAGGTTTACAAAGCACTTTTCTCAAAATGATCCTGTGAGGTAAGGAGTAAAAGTAATAGCATCCCCATGCAAATAAGGACACTGAGACAAAGAGGATTTATGTAATTTGCCCAGAGTTACACAGCTAGTGGATACCATAGGTAGATTTCAAAGTCAGGTTTCCTGATTCTCAGTCCACATGCTCAGTCCACTATACCCCACTGCCTCTCATACTGCATGATGATAGTGGTGCCAGAATCTTCCAGGCTGGAGAAGTAAGCGGTCACCTACTCAGCTGATCTAACAGTGAATGCAATAATTTCCTTGATAAAAATGTCTTCCTCCCCCATCTACTCAAATGCAACAGTATCTGAAAGTCTACATTAGAGAACTTTTTTCCCCTTGGATTAAGTATTATCCTGTTTCTATAGCTCTCTTTTGAACTACAAATACTTCCAAAAGGCATAATACACACCCACATTAGTAGAAAAAACATTACAACCACCCTACTCAGCAGTCACCACTGCTGACTGAAGAAGGGACCCCCTTCAGCTTCCATTTTCCTTTAAACTTATTGGAGCTGATCCAAAAATCATAGCATTGTAGAGTCCTGAGGAATTTAAGAAGCCATATAGTTCAACCCATACCCAAACAGGACTGCTAGAATATCCCCAACAAGTGATAATGAATTGCTCATCTGAAGACCTCTTGTGAAGTGGAGTCAACTAAGTTTCATTGATCTAATTAAGAAGTTTCCCCTTGCATTAAACTGTATTTGCAGCTTCTACTCTTGAAAAAAACAGAACAAGTCTACCCTCTTCCACATAGCAATGCTTCAAAAGTTTGAAAACAGCTTTCATATGCTTCTGAAGTCTTTCCTTCTCTAGGTTAAACATCCCAAGTTCTTTTGACCAATCATCAATCAGTACACAGAGTATACATATATACACATATATATGTATATGCATATATATGTACACACATACATAAATACATATATACACATATATGTTTATATAATATTGAAGCTAACTATTCTGGTCAGCCTCCTTTAAATGCACTTCAGCTTATCAATGTCCATTCTACAACGTTCTGCCAGGAACTGAACACAATAGTCTAAACACAGTCTGATTACTGATTTTAGTTTGCCAAACTAATGGATGAATGCTCGACTTCAAATTTAAAAGTTCAGGAGTCACCACATAGAGACTTATAAATTTGAAGCTAATTTTATTTCAAGGATATACAATACAAGAACAAGTGTCAACCAGCAACCTCTTTACTAGTTAAATGCAATCAATTACTTGGGTCCCAGTTTCCCAATTAGTAGGTTTTCAAGAGACTCAATCAATAAGTTCCTGGAAATGCATGGCAGTATTTGGAATGACTGTCCCAAGCACTGAACAACCATCTGTACATTTCTTTTCCATCTGTATTTTCAAATAAATACTAACTTTAATTACTTTTAGTAATTACAAATGAGAACCTAACATTAAATCTGACTGCTAGTATTTTTATTACTTATCTGTATATTTGGGCTTTCAGGTTCTTAATTTTTTTTATGATTTTAGTTTTTAGTTTCCTTTACATTTAGTGATAATAAATCCTTCAATATGTGTACTCAAATGACCTTTCAATAGTGTGTACTTTCTTAATATCAGCTGTGAAAAATTGAGGCATACTAAAATATATTTCAAATTTTAAATTCTCAGCATGCCATTTTACATCCATAGGTTCAATGACTTAACTGAACTTATTCTGTCTTCATTTTAGTCTGGGAAAATTTCCCTGGCTTCAAAGTTAGAGTAGAAAGAAAAAAGATTGTTTTAGCAGATTTTAGATTTTCTATTCCCTAAGAATAGTCAGTAATACAGATAAGTTAGATATGGAAATATGAAATACTTAATTCTTTCTAAACATAAATTGCATTAATGCAGCTAAAGAGTATCTTTCATACAAAATAAAAAATTATATTAATTCAACTTTTTTGTTTCCTTTCCCAGGAGACAGCTATTTTTCCTCCCCTCCCTATTCCATTACTACAACATACAACCTACTTATATGTTTTTTTTAAAAGTGACTATATTTTTATTTAGGTATTTTAGAATAGAAAGTAAAAGAGTTGGCCAAAGGTGAGAAAAATTTTCTCTAATCTGGGTAGAAGTAGAGTGAATATCTAAGGATCCTAGGCATGAAGATCCCTTTAGATATGAATGTTTTGAAAATCTGCCTGCCTATTGGCAAGAAGCTTGGAAACATCTTGGTATTCCACAAGAAAAGGCCCAGACCTCCCAGATGTTCACAAAGTGATAAACAATTTGAATTAGTCTGTAAACTACTCTATCCTGAGTTTGTGTGACTTTTTAAAAGTCTACATGCATTAATTAAAGAAGACACTTTTTCAAATAATAGAACTTGCTTTGGTAAGAACATTTCCCTAGATATCACTGGCATCATTTGGCATCAAAGCCAGTAATATTTATTAGGAATCTGTACTTAGTCTCCCAGCCCACACATGCAGTACCAGACTGGGTCCCCAGAGTACAGCTGGATATAGAGGTGTTCAGGATTCTAGGGGTAACATTAAGAGGCTATGGGCAGGGCAGCTAGGTGGTGCAGTCAGTAAGAGGAGCGCCAGCCTCAAAGTCAGGGGGACCCAAATTCGATTCCAGCCTCAGACACTTAATACCCACACAAAAAAAACTAGCCGTGTAACCTTGGGCAAGTTACTTAACCCCAATTGCCTTCCAAAAGGCAAAAAAAAAGAAGCTATGGGCTTTTCTCTAGCTGTATTTGCTCAAGTCCCCATTCTGGTTGTATTCCCACTGTTACCAATCACCAATTACAACTAATATTTCCCCTAAATCATTAGCTAACAAAATGATTAGTGCCCCACCACCAATTTCACCAGGTAGCATCAATTATCTCTTACAAGGTGATATTAACTAAGCAAATATTACAAAAACAAAAGTATAAAATCATGTCCCCCAATAGGGGTATATTTTACTCTTGTAGTGTAAGAAACAAATTAGAAGGGGGCGGCTAGGTGGTGTAGTGAATAGAGCATCAGTCCTGGAGTCAGGAAGACCCAAGTTCAAATCCAACCTCAGACATTTAACACAAAACTAAAACTAGCCATGTGACCTTGAGCAAGTCACTTAACCCCAATTGCCCTACCTTCCCCTCCCCAAAAAGAAAAAAAAAGAAACAAATCAGAATCCTAAGTCTTCAGAGTTGAAAGTGACCTCAATGGTCCAGCCTGCCAACTCATATATGAAAAAGCATTCCTACTACACAATAGCTGACAAATAGTTAATCGGCTTTTACTTAAAGATTTCCAACAAGGGGCAGCTATGTAGCACAGTAAATAGAGCACTGGCCCTGGAGTCAGGAAGACCTGAGTTCAAATCCAGCCTCAGACACTTAACACAAACTAGCCTGTGACCTTGGGCAAGTCACTTAACCCCAATTGCCCTCCAAAAAGCAAAAAAAAAAATTTAAAAAAGATTTCCAACAAGAGGAAACTTACTACTTCTGGAAGTGGGATGTATGAGGTATCCAAAGAGGACCAGTACCTCTGGTGTGAGGGTATGACAGCAAGCACCCTAGCATACCCAGGATGACTGTTAGCACAGGTTCTTTGACCTGCTTTTCTAAAGGAAAACAATTCCAAAGGGTAAGATGACATCACACCTTCATGACCCTCTGCCCACTTACAAAGTGAGAAAAGGTGTGGGCCTTTCTGGAAAACAAGCCTCCCCTAAACAAGCTTCTCTTGTTGGGCTCCAAGTGAGGCTCATTAAGGGGCAGGGAAGATCTACAGAGGACTTACCAAGCCCTTTTCAGAGCTGCTCATCCACTTTTGGGGTCCACCTTCCAACTGTCATCCATGCTTCTAAGAACTTGTGGCATAAGCAGCAGCCACACTCCAGTAAAACCCTCTAGGCAGATGACTAAACCAGGTTGAGCGAACCAACAGACCTCAAGCCCATCATTGAGTTAGGGGGATGTTTTCCCAGGTGGAATGGGTGGATGAGAACAATTTGTTCTAACGGCCATGAAGGTGGCTGAAACAGGTGCTGTGGAGCACTTAGAACTTGGTCAGCCATCAAAGATAACAAGGTCATCCACTGCATCCCAGGCCATCACTGGTCATCCTGCCACTAAATTTCAAATGACTCTGGAAAAGAGTGAGGCTAGCAACTTTGTGCAACTCTGCCTCACTTCTATCTAATTCACAAACAAGTTAAGATCTCACCTGTGATGTCATTGGTCCTCTTTGAAAACAGAGGATGAACAACAATAGCAAGAAATTCTGTAGGCAACCCATTCCACTATAAGTTAACTCTGATTAGAAGGAAATTTTCCTTATATCAGGCCAAAATTTGCCTTAAAGCTTCCACCATTTTCTCCTGGTTCTTCTCTCTAGAGCCAAACAGACCAAGTATGATCCCTCTTCCAGGGACAACTCTTTTAAGTACTTGGAACACAGCTATCATGTCTTTCCCAGCAGTCAGTTCCCCAATCTAAACATCCCCAGTTAATTTAGCCAGTCCTCATAAGGCATGCATGAGGCTTGAGACCATCTGGACCCTCTCCATCAATTTCCATCCAAAATGTGGTGCCCATAGCTGAACTGAACACAACACTCCAGATGTTACCTTGCTATGGAACGATACTATCACCTCCTTATCCCTACAAAGATACCTCTCTCAGTCACCTTGTGGTGAGGATCTCTCAGCCTAATTCGCTTGTGCTTGTCTAAAGTGGATAAAATATGAAGATCAAGGAGTTATATTGACATAAAAGAGAGATTAGGATCTCTGTTGGATCATGAGCATGGTAGGGGTGGTCTTTCAGAGTATGGAAGGGGATGTAAATTTTTAAATACGAGCAAGGTACTAAAGATTCAATGAAGAAGGCAGTATGTTTTGTGGTTATAGGCAGTGACTGAATACAAGGGAAGTTTTGAGTTTCTAAAGAATTTTTTCATTTTACCATTTAGACAAAGTATCTATTCTTTCCCCACTCCCTCAGTTTGCCTGTCCTCTCTTTTCCCTAAATGAAAATAACTATAATAAATCCACACTAAGAGAGGTTTTACTTTTCCCTTAAGGATTATCAGAGTATGTTGTGACATGAAGGGTCATATCAAATTTAAATTCTTGTTAAAATTTGGAGTAGTAGCTGATATGTCACAGTCTTCATGCTGATCATTTGTCTTGAGCTTTTATCAATCTGAATTTTAAGAATGCTCAGATTCTACATAAGATGGCATCACTTCAAGGCCTGTGTGTATCAGCCTCTTGCCACCTTCAGAGTTTTAGCTGTGACTGACTTTTCTTTTTCAAAAGGTGGTGGTATCAAGGTCTTCTATAACGTTGGTGTAAGAAAAATAAAACTGATTGCTTTCTGGAAGAATCTATGTTTATACTTGGAAACAAATGCGCTATCACACCATGAACATGAATACAATTTGTTGAAGTAAGAAGAGGTAGATTCGGAAATATCGCCTTCCAACCCTTCAGGAAAACCATAGCAGGAAAAAAGTTCCTTTTCCTATCCTAAGAGATCTCCGTGTTCTTGATTAAATTTTAGATGAGATTTTTCATCACACACTACCATTTTTAGGAAGTAGTTTCATCAGGTATTTATTAAGCACCTAGGAGGACACTGACAAGCTGCTAACAACCTATAGGAAGGTTGTGAGGGGACTGGAAATGATGGCATACAAGGATCAATTGAAGGAACTGAGAACAGTTAGCCAGGAGAAGAGAAAATTTAGGGGAAAAGTGAATTAGATGTGCCCCAAAAGTAGAATTAACCTTCTCTCTGAGGCAACAGCGTGGCACAGGAGATAGAGTGGTAGGCCCAGAATCAGGAAGCCCTCAGTTCAAATTCCACCTCAAATACTTAGTAGCTGTATGACCCTGGGTAAGTCATTTAAAATTCTATTTGCCTAAGTTTCCTCATCTGTAAAATTGGTATTATAATAGTACCTGAGTTATTGTGAGGGTTAAATGAGATAATATTTGTAAAGCATTTAGCACAATGCCAGGCATATAGTAGGTGCATAATAAATTACCTTCTTTCTTTCTGATAGTAATGAGTTTCCCTTCTGTAAAGTTTTTCAAGGATCTTGTAAAGGAGTTTCCCATTCTTTTATAGGATCAACTAAGTCATCTCTGAGGTCACATCCACTTCTCGAGAGTTTGTGAATTATTGATTTGGAGCTAGAACTCTAGAATTCAGGACCTTGATTACTTCTCCTCATTCTCCCTAGTCTCAAGAGGTTAGCAAAATAGATCAGTAGTGATACAGTCACTTTGCACTCACAAAAGGTAGATTAAATATTGTTGTTTTAAATAAATTTAATATTCCATGCCCCCTTCTTTTCCCTTTTTTTTCCAGAAGTAACTAAGTGTAGTAATTAATATGATGCCTTTTTTGTGAATGAGACCACTTATCAGTGGTTAGTTGATGTCCTTCATTCTGGAAGAGAACGAAAATGACATCACTGTACTAGAGTCAAGTTTCAGTGTGTCTGACTGTCACTGATCAGACCAGTATGAGCTCATAATGTTCTACCACAGATAGGACACAAATACTCCATAAACTGCTTATGTAAAATACTTAGCATTTCTCTTTGTTATTTCTGTATCACAGAACAGACTCAAATTGGGCAGGAGGAATAAATTGGTCTAATCTCTCTGGGTTTAGCTGAAGGATATTACATCAAATCTCCACTTTGTGGTGGAGCCTTGGTTATAAGATAATTCTTGTTTCATTTTTTCTTTTTTTAAAGTTTGATGATGATAATGATGTGTTATTTTGTTTTGTTTTTCTCCCACCCAGCACATATATTTGTCAATATATTCCCAAAGTTAAATAACAAAACACTTCTGTTGTCCTGAGAAAAAAATAGTTAAAAGCCAACTGTGTCCGGTAACTAACAGTAGGTGTCTGGAGTTATCTATCCTCTGAAAAATAAGAGGTATGTATCACCAGTGGGTTACCTTGATGTCAGAGTCCAAACTTTTCTGCTACATCACACTGTCTGCAAGTAGCCTGAGATCATTTACCCTTTCAGAGAGGCTGAAAATGGGTATGTTTTAGGAAAAAGATTGAGAATCAGTAAGAAGTAAGCAATAGGAAAAATGTTCAGCCTGTTCCTAATTTGTTTTAACATTGGATTTCCTTTGATAGACTGTAAATGTTTGAAGAACCACATACTCAGTATTTATTCTGAAAAGTAAGACAAGGGATGTAGATTCTTTTTCTAGGATTAATATCCATGGTAAATGATGGCATCAATATTCTATTATAATAAGATCAATTTGCAGTATATCCAGGCTTGTTTTAAATGAAAGTCTAGCTTAATTGAGTTTGACTAAAGAAAACTGTGTCTTTTCCAAATGGGAATGAAAATGAGCAGATGTACAAAATGAACCTTGAAATTAAACTTGGGTTCACCCCTCCCCTATCCACCATTTTATAATAATATTAAAAGTGACAAGGGAAAATACATTCTGTATAGTTAAAACCAATTTTAAAAAATCACACATATGATTGCATATCATTGATATTTACAAGTATACCCAGGGTGGCTAGGTGGCACAGGGAATAGAGCACCGACCTTGGAGTCAGGAGGACCTGAGTTCAAATGTGACCTCAGACACTTAACACAAAAACTAGCCATGTGACCTTGGGCAAGTCACTTAACCCCAATTGCCCTACCTTCTCCCATCAAAAAAAATCTAAAATAAAATAAAATAAAAAAATACAAGTATACCTGTATTACTAAAACTAAATTGCTACCATTCTTTGAAATGTAGCATACTTAAAAACAAAGATCATTTAAACTTTGATAAATCATCATACCATTTTGCAAACTGAGAAAACTTCGAAACATTTACAAACAGAGAAAACTCAAAACAACTCATCTTTTCACTCCTGTATTATTTTAATAGTGTTAATCTACCATGACCTACAAACAAGTTCTGCCATCTGGTTGCTTGAGAACAAAAATGTTCTTTGTTACTCCTTCTTTAGTAAGCCAGGGACACACATTATGCGTGGCCTTGAAAACAGTTAGGGGGTTAGCTAGAACTGATCAATACTTTCAGAATCCTTTATTTTATGAGATCAATACATTGTAATGAAGTCTGTGCCTCTGTGCTCCAATTCTCTGCTAAGGATCACTGCAGGGGATGACAAGGTGTCTTTTTCTCTTATGAAGCCCAATAAAAATTATATTTTATTTTTGTAAAGCTTTTTCATAGCACAGAGTCCAGTTCTAAAAGGCATATGTATGTGTGTATGTATTCCAGGTTCCTATGAAATTAATGTCACTTTTTTTTTTCTTGCCCAATTTTATTTTGGTTTATTTTTAGTTTGCAACATTCATTTCCACAAGATTTTGAATTACAAATTTTCTCCCCATCTTTCACAGCAATCCCACTGAATACCCCAATCTGCTCTTTCCTATATCCTCCCCTATCCCCCCCTCTGACTTTCTAGTAGGGCAAGATGGATCTCCATACCCCAGTGCCTGTATATCTTATTTCCCAGTTGCATGTAAAAAACATAATAATTTTTTTTAAACATTTGATTTTAAAACTTTGAATTCCAGATTCTTTCCCTTCTTCCCTCATCACCCACCCTTACTGGGAAGATAAGCAATTCAATACAAGTTGTACATGTGTAGTTATGCAAAACCATACAGGATATATTGTGAAAGACTACCTATATTTCCCTCCATCCTATGCCACCCCCCACTTGTTCTATTCTCTACTTTGATCCTTTCCCTTTTCAAAAGTGTGTGCTTCTAACTACCCTCCCTACCAATCTGCCCTCCCATCTATCATCCTCCCTCTTATCCTCTTCCCCCTTACTTTCCTGTAGGGTAAGATACCTAATTTAGTGTGTATGTTATTCCCTCCTTAAGCCAAATTCAATGAGAGTAAGGTTGACCCATTCCCTTTTGCCTTCCTATTCTTCTCCTCCATTGTAACAGTTATCCCTTGCCTCTTTTATATGAGATAATTTAGCTTATTCTATCTCTACCTATCTCCTCTCATTATATTCCTCTCTCTTAATTTTATTTTTTAGATATCATCCCTTACTGTTCAATTCATCCTGTGCCCTCTGTCTATGTATACCTGTACACATATACACACACACTCACACATGTATTCATACGAACATATACCTTCCTATGTAGACATATATATGTATGTATATGTATATATACATTTATATTCCCTTCAACTATCCTCATTTTGAGAAAAGTTTCATAAGTTACATTTATCATTTTTCCACATAGGAATGTAAATAGTTCTACTTTGATAAGTCCCTTATGATTTATTTTCCCTGTTCACCTTCTCATGCTTCTCTTGTTTCTTGTATTTGAATGTCAAATTTTCTATTCAACTCTGATTTTCTTCATCAATAATGCTTGAAAGTCCTCTATTTCATTGAATGCCTATATTTTCCCCCGAAACATTATACTCAGTTTTGCTGGATAGGTGATTCTTGGTTTTAATCCTAGATCCTTTGACCCTCATTACCAAGCCCTTCAATCCCTTAATGTAGAAGCTGCTAGATCTTGTGTTGTACTGATTATGTTTCCACAATATTCAAATTGTTTCTCCTTGGCTGCTTGTAATATTTTCTCCTTGACCTGGGAACTCCAGAACCTGGCTATAATATTCCTAGGAGTTTTCTTTTGGGGATCTTTTTCAAGAGGTGATCTGTGAATTCTTTCAATTTCTATTTTGCCCTCTGGATCTAAAATATCAGGGCAATTTTTCTTGAGAATTTCTTGAAGGATGATTTCTACATTCTTTTTTTTTTATCATGGCTTTCAGGTAGTCCAATAATTTTTAAATTATTTCTCCTGGATCTATTTTCCAGGTCAATGGTTTTTCCAATGAGATATTTCACATTGCCTTCTATTTTTTCATTTGTTTGGATCTGTTTAATAGTATCTTGATTTCTCATAAAATCATTAGCTTCCATTTGCTCCATTCTAATTCTGAAGGAATTATTCTCTTCAGTGAGCTTTTGAAATTCCTTTTCCATCTGGTAAATTTGACTTTTTAAGGCATTCTCCTCATTGGCTTTTTTGGGCCTCTTTTGCTATCTGAATTAGTCTATTTTTTAAGATGTTATTTTCTTCAGTCAGGTTGTTGATGCACTTTTCATGATTTTCTTGCATCATTCTGATTTCTCTTCCCAATTTTTCCTCTACTTCTCTTACTTGATTTTCAAAATCCTTCTTGAGCTCCTCCATGGCCTCTAACCAGTTCATATTTTTCTTTGAAGCTTTTGTTGTCTTTGACTTTGTTGTCTTCCTCCCATTCTATGCTTCGATCCTTTTTGTCTTGTTGCCCTCTCCCATTCCATGCTTTGATACTTTTTGTCCCCAAAAAAGGAATTTAAAGTTTGATTGCTGTACTTACTTTGCTTGCTTATGTTGCCGGTCAATTACTTGACTTCTGAGCTCCATGCCACAGTAGAACTCTGCTTCCATAGAGGAGACCTTTGTCCCAAATCACTGGGGTTTTCGCAGCTGCCAGAGCTATTAGTTGGGTGCCCTCTCTGCAGCCCCCACAAGCTCTGGCCCACTGGCCACATACCTCCACCCAAGACAGCGATCCAGATACAAGCAGGTTAAAGCAAGAGCTATTGGCCTCTGAATGGTCACTTGGTCCCCCAATCTGCAGGCCAGGAGCTCTGAAGTAGCCACCCCACAGCAGTTGCACAACCAGCACACCTCTGCTGCCTCTCAGTCCATGGGGAAGGGTCCACACTCTCAGTCCCCTAGTTCCTACAGAGTTCCACACTGACTTTTTACTTACTCTTTAGCATTTATGGGTTGATAATTCTGGAAACCCCCACAGCTGCTGGTGATTCACTCTCCTGAAGTCTGCTCCAGCATCTGCTAGTCAAGGCCTCCCTGAGGCTAAAACCACAGCCTCACACAAGGCTGGGCTTGGCTCCCAGCATGCTGTGATGGACCCTTTCTATAGGCCTTCCAGGCTGCCTTCAGTGGGGGATTTGTTTCTCTCTGTCATTTTGTGGGGTCTGTAGCTCTAAAATTTGTTTAGAATCATATTTTATAGGTATTTGAGGTGGTTATGGGGGGGAGCTCATGGAGTTTTCCTGCTTCTACACCACCATCTGGGCTCCACCCCCACCCCACCCCCAATTTTATTTTGGAATGATTGTTCAATTAACACTTGTTCAAATTAAACTTAGGATCCTAATTTAAAAGTAAGCCAATGAAAACCCCTATCATCCAAGAAGGAAAATAGAACATTATTAGAGTAATACCTTCTCTTAGTTAACATGTATATGGCCTAAACACAGAAGATGGTTTTTTTTTTGCTTTTTTTGGAGGGCAATTGGGGTTAAGTGACTTGCCCAAAGTCACACAGCTAGTTTTTGTGTTAAGGGTCTGAGGCCAGATTTTAACTCAGGTCCTCCTGACTCCAGGGCAAGTGCTCTATTCATTGCACCACCTACCTGCCCCAGGAGATGTTTATTACTAGAAGGCACAATTTAATATAGTTTTTCACAAGTGGGTTTGAATTCCAAAAAGTGGTTACAAAGCATATGCTCCAATTTCACTTCTGGGTGTAGAAAACTTCCTTTTTTCAGGACACAGAGTCACCATTGTCTAGTCAATTCATTGCTGCACACAGTCAGGCAGGTTGTTCCTTGGGGCTGAGTGGTCTTAGACACCATCAAACTCTAGTCTGGATTCCAATTTCTTGATTTCTGGTGTCATTTGCATGTTGTCTACTTTATTAGACTGTGAGCTCCTTGAACAATGGAATTTCCTTTTGCTATTTTTTATATCCCCAGTGTTTACTTATGTGACTATACATAGTAGATGCTTAATAAAGGCTCATTGTAGTGTGTGCCCGAACCTTGTTTCTGACAGATCCAGATTTAATAAGTAGAAGATAATTAGAACTTTCATATGGCTTGTGCCCTGCCCTTCCCAAAGTGCCCCTCTTTGTCCCTTTCAGGACTTTAAATTTGGCTTTTTCTGAAGGAGCTGGACTCAGTTCATACTAGAGCAATCCACTCAGATCTTTTCAACCTTTGGATGTCTGACATAAACATAGTATATTTGACTTGACTGTCTGGGTTAAAAAGTATTGTCTATGACCCCAGAATAGTTTTTTAACTAGTTTCAAGCTAAATGGCCAGGTTGGGGATCTAATCCATGACCTCGGCCTTAGCATTCATACTAACCAACTAAGCCAATGATTTAACCTTAAATCAACTTTGTCATGGAAAACCCCAATAATCAACTAAATTCCTTAGTTAAAATATATCACATATTAAGAAATTTCGTAAAAATCATTTGTTAAGCACTTTAGAGAACTGTCTAGTCATAATAATTAACAGCTAAAATTTTACAGAGTACTTTAAGGTTTGCAATGTGTTTTACATATATCATCTCATTTGATTCACACACCATCCCAGTGAAGTAGGCACTATTATTATCCCCATTTAACAAATGATAAAATTAAGGCTGACAGAAGTTAAATCTAGTAAATGAATGCATATCTTGTAAACATCTCAGGTATAATATTAACTCAGGTCTTCCAGATTCCAAGTCCTGTATTCTATAAACTTCACAAGCTATCTGCTTTTATGTTATTTATTATAAAGGATGGTCCTGGCAGTAATTTTAAAAAGGAAAAAAAAAGCATCAATAAAACATTTTTAATGAAAACCCCCTAGCAGGTTACTATTCATGACAATAGCCAATTTCCTCCTACTACCAGAATTGATTTGATTGAAGTAATTCACAGATCAGGTCATATCTTACAACCAAACAAGTGATGCTATGTCAATAGCTTTCATTAGTTCATGACGTGTATAAATTATAAATTTACAGAAGACTGTACCACCTCCTTTTGTCTTGAAGATGTACTATAGGTAAGATGCATCACCAGATACAGCTCTACCAGAGATGCCCTTGAAAATTCGGCCAGGTGGTCTTACTTGTGCTGCATCTGTTCCAACCAGCATGATCTGATCTGCTCAATACGTGCCACTGATATTTCTGGCAGGATGCAAAAGACATCTGCTTTATCAAGTGAAGCTAAATAATCTTTTAAAATCATCATTTCAGTGGTTGCTCTGGATAGCATTTTATTGGACACTGGACCACTATTTGATCTACCCAATTGAAGATCTTGTTGCATACCTATGCTAATATGTACATAAAATTTGAAAAGTTCCCCTTCAAAAATAAAGCAGAAGATTGTGCCAATGACATTCAAACCAAACAATTAAATAAGTGGTATGGTGGTGGTGTTTAGTCATTTCTAACTAGTCGTATCTAACTCTTCATGACCCCATTTAGGGTTTTCTTGGCAAAGATACTAGAGTGGTTTGCCATTTCCTTTTCCAGATTATTTTACAGATGAGGAAACTGAGGCAAACAGGCTTAAATGACTTGTCTAGGGTCACACAGCTGGTAAGTGTCTGAGGCCAGATTTGAACTCAGGAGGATGAGTGTTCTTGACTCCAGGCCTGGATATGCTGCCCCAACTAGCAATTACATGAGTAGGTTAAGGGATAAAATTATAAAGCTACAGAACTGTAGGGTTACATAGAACATAATCTAAGAATATTTCTCCAATGCTTCAAAAGATCACATAATATATATCACAAGAACCTGCTGCCCACAGAGTCATTAGTAGCATTGGCCAATGAAGGTCATTTCACCTTCATGTACAGATACACAGAACAGTTTTCTACTAGAGGCAATTGAGTGGGTGCAATTATTAAATAGAGTGCTGGGCCTAGAGACAAGAAGACCTGAGACCCACTCTCAGACACATACTAACTGTGAGACTCTGGGCAAGCCCCTAAACCTCTACTTGTCTCAGTTTCCTCAATTGTGAAATAGTAAGAATACCAAATCTATAGGGTTATGGTAGGTTCAAATGAGATAATATTTATAAAGCACCTGGCACTTAATAAATGTTTACTTCCTTCGTTCTTTCATATCTATTGTGTTTCCCCGATAATAAGACCTATCCCGAAAATAAGCCCTCCCCTTACTGTGCAAGATTCCTCTAAAATAAGCCCTCCCCCGAAAATAAGCCCTATTGAGATTGCTACTGTAGTGAAGGTGATCCCCTGCGCTACACGCTACATTACGGTACCCTCTGTATGCACCGCCCCCCCCCGGGTGAAACGCACGCCGCGCTCCGAGCTGCATCCAATCAGAGCTGCAGCAGTGAGCGCGTCATCCTGTTCTTTATTGAATTCATTATTGAATAAAGGTACATTTTTTTGTTCACATTTACCTGTTTATTAAAATTGCTGTCAATGTTCATTAAAATAAGCCCTCCCCTGAAAATAAGCCCTCTGGTGTTTTTCTGTCCAAAAAAATTTAATAAGACAGTGTCTTATTATCGGGGAAACACGGTATGAAATTCATACTCTTCTTCTCTCATTTCTTCCTTTCCTATCCATACTTCTATTTGATTTACTTCCTTATTTTTTTTTCATGTCTTCTGCTATGCTACATATGTCTCATATGTAGCAATAAAGTGACACATTGGGTAAGGACTCAGGTCATTGGTTGAATAGTTAATACACCAAACAACTTCTGCTAAACACTGGGAATTTTGAGGTCTAAACCCTAGTCTTATTGGAGTCAGCACATACCCTTTATAGTGTAATAAAATGCCTCCATGAACAATCTAACAGCATGTGATCAGCTGTTGATGTTTGAGTGAGAGTAGTGTCTGCATATAGGTCTGTAGTTTAGAAGTTCCGAAGATTTGGAGACTCCCAGACAGTATGTTCTTTGGCTAAGAGATCGGTTAAAGGAAGCCTACTATATAGCTATGGTTTCAGATCAAAAGAACTCAAGGAAAACTTAACAGTACTATGATGCTTGGACTTACTATCAGGAGCTTTGGCCAGTCCTGCTACAAAATTTTGGTGAAATACTTTCATATTTGGTGGGAAGCACCCTGTATGAGAAAGTTGAAAGATTAAGCAATCTACCAGTCTACGAAGTTGTCTTAGAGAACAGTCTGAAAAAATGAAGCATCACAACCACTTGCTGCCTAGAAAAGAGTTAGATTCCCTAGTGTAGAAAATTTAGCTCTACTATTTGATTCATTTGCTTGATGTTAACAATTTTCCATTTTTTAAATAAATGCTTTTGATATTAGATTTGTATGTCTGTGCTCAGTCTAGCACAGGGGTGGGGGAACCTACAGCCATCAAGCCATATGTAGCCTTCTAGATCCTTAAGTGTGGCCTTTTAAAGGGTTGGTTTGGTAAAATTTGGATTTAGTCAAAGGGCTACACCTAAAGATCTAGAAGGCCACATGTGGCCTGAAGGCCAAAGGTTTCCCAACCCTGGTCTAGCAAATAGAATGACACAGTAGGTGCTACAGATTTAATAGTTAACCCTTGCCACCCCCAAACAGACACACTGTGCTTGGAAGTAGCTAAAGAGAGTGTCGTAAATGATTCGTTTCATTGGAATGTCCTAAAATAGTCTTCATTAACTTTATCATAACTGATTTCATCAGCAAGGATATTCCTACCATTTATATAGATAATCCATCTCCACTATTGCCCCATCTCTCCTGCCTTTGGTAGCTTAAACTCTTTAGAAGGTTGTCTATAATAGGTGTCTCCATCTCCCTTCCTCTCATTATGTTTTTAACCTCAAAATTCAACTGAAATTATTCTCTCCAAAGTTAACCAATGATTTTTTTTATTGCGAAATCCAAAAGCCTTTTCTCAGCCTTCATCCGCATTGACCTCCGTAGCCTTTGAAACTGTTGATTATCCTCTTTTTTATATTCTCTACCAGGGGCGGGGAATCTTTGAACTTGAGGCCACATGTGACCCTTTAGGTCCTCCAGTGTGGTCCTTTGACTGAATGCAAACTTCACATTTGTTCTATCATAGTTGATCATTGCACAATGTTACTATTACTGTGTACAATGTTCTCCTGGTTCAGCTCACTTCACTTAGCATCAATTCATGTAAGTCTTTCCAGGTTTTTCTGAAATCTTCCTGTTCATAATTTCTTATAGCACAATAATATTCCATTAAATTCATATACCACAACTTGTTCAGCCATTCCCCAATTGATGATCATTGCTCAATTTCCAATTCTTTGCCACAACAAAAAGAGCTGCTATAAATATTTTTATATATGTGGGTCTTTTTCCTGTTTTTATAATCTCTTTGGGATATGGCCCTAGTAGTGGTATTGTTGGATCAAAGGGTACTCCTTTTGGGCATAGTTTCAGATTGCTCTCCAGAATGGTTGGGTCAGTTCACAACTCCACCAACAATACATTAGTGTTCCAATTTTCCCACATCTCTAATATTTTTTATTTTCTTTTTCAACCATGTTAGCCAATCAGATATGTGTGATGTGGTACCACAGAATTGTTTTAATTTGTGTTTCTCTAATCAATAGTGATTTAGAGTATTTTTATATGAGTATAAAACTTTGATTTCTTTTTTTTTTTGAAGGGGGGAAGGGCAGGGCAATTGGGGTTAAGTGACTTGCCCAAGGTCACACGGCTAGTAAGTGTTAAGTGTCTGAGGACAGATTTGAACTCAGGTCCTCATGACTCCGGGACCGGTGCTCTATTCACTACACCACCTAGGCACCCCAATAGCTTTAATTTCTTCATCTGAAAACTACCTGTTTACATTCTTTGATCATTTATCAATTGGGGAATGACTTGTATTCTTATAAATTTGACTCAGTTCTCTACATATTTTTAGAAATGAGGCCTTCATCAGAAACACTGGCTGAAAAACTGTTTCCCAGATTTCTGCTTTCCTTCTAATCTTGGTTGCATTGGCTTTGTACAAAACCTTTTTAATTTAATGTAACCAAAATTATCCACTTTGTATTTCATAATGTTCTCTATCTCGTTTGGTCATAAATTCTTCCCTTCTGTGTAGATGTGACAGGTAAACTATTTCTTGCTCTCCTAATTTCCTTATAGTATCACCTTTTATGTCTAAATCATATAAGTGTCTGAGACTGGATTTGAACTCAGGTCATCCTGACCCCACAGCTGGAGCTCTATTCATGGCACCACCTAGCCACCCCTAGAGACCTTCTTCTGCAGGCCTTTCCCATTCTTTGGGTGTGATCTGGGTACCTACAGATCAATGATCAGGACTAAGAGGACCCTAGCTCCAGGTCACAAATTATGCCAAGGGAAATCAAAGGGGAGCAGTAAAAGAAAAGCTTTCTCCTATTTAATCACCAGTCAACTAGATCTTCAACAGCTAACCATCTTCAGTATTAAGGACCTTCTGGCTCATTTCTGCACCAGGATTTGGGCTACCTCTCCATTCTCATGTCTGATAACAACTCCTTTAAGTACACAATCCAGAGAAGTTATGGTAAAGTAAATCTGTATCTAAGCAACACTATTATTGAATAAACTTTAAAAAACAGAATAAATTTAAATTTTACATATGCTGTCTCAGACAGTGAGAGGGGAGGGACTCATTGCCTCAAAGATTTAGAATTGTAAGGGATTTCTGAGGCCATGCAGTCCATTTTACATTTTGCAAAAGAGAAAACAAGCCCCCAGAGGGTAAGTAATTTGCCCAACATAAATAACTAGGAGAGGCAGGATTGGAACCAAACTTCTCTAACTCTTTTGTTGTTGTTCAGTTGTTTCAGTTGTGTCTGACTCTTCATGACCCCATTTGGGGTTTTCTTGGCAAAGATACTAGAATGGTTTGACATCTCCTTCTCCAACTCATTTTACAGATACAGAAACTGAGGCAAACAGGGGTAAGTGATTTGCCCAGGGTCTCGTAGCTAGTAAATGTCTTAGGCCCAAATGTGTGCTGTAGCTGGCCAAGAAGCTATCCTAATCCAATAGCTAACCATGGAATAACTAAAAAAGCTGAACCACCATGCATTTAGTTGTTTCTTAATTCTCGTTTAGTGTTAAACATTAAAAATGTTGCACAATGGAAAATCTAAAAATTCCTCAACAACTAAGGCAAGTTTTAAAGTCTAATGGATAAAGCATCTTAACTGTGGAATTTAAACATATCACAAATTTCATAGGTAAACTGTTTCACGTTAATCATTTTTAAGTCATAAAGTAGTATAATAAAATGAAACTCATGTAGTATAGGATGGCTAAATCAAAAGGACCTAATGGTTTGACTACAGGGAGCTTTGGGGACAGATCTCAAAAGCACAGCAAGGAGTATAAAAAAGAGTGATCGCAGAAGAAACTTTAAAAGTACTTCTCTGGACTGAAGAGATGGACAAAAGGAACAAAACACAACTCCAGAGGGAGGTTGGATATTTTCATGGAGTGACTTTCTTACTCAGTTCTATAATAGGTGCTGGTATCTTCATAGCTCCCAAAGGAGTCTTGAAATATTCCTCCCTCCATGTGGGCATCACGCTATGCATCTGGGCCGTTTGTGCAGTGGTGTCCATGACAAGTGCCCTTTCTTATGCTGAGGTGGGCACAACTTTCCCTCGAAGTGGAGCTCAATACTATTTCCTTAAAAGATCCCTGGGATCTCCTTTTGTTTTCTTCTGCCTCTGGACCAGTATCTTTATAGCACCAGCAGGAATTGCTAGTCGAACCTTACTGCTGACTGAGTATGTTATTCAGCCTTTCTATCCTGGGTGTTCTGCACCAACATTGCCCAAAAATTGCTTGGCTTTGGCCATTTTGTGGTCTCTGGGAATCCTTGGTGTTCAAGGTGTGAAGAAAGTAACTTGGTTTCAGACAATCAGCACCATGATGAAGACAACAGTTCTCTGCCTTATTGCCCTAAATGGAGTTGTGTTGTTGGTGGTAAGAAAGGAGAATTTAATCAGGTTGGGGGCTGCTTTCAGTTCTGAACTTCCTAATATCTCTCAGATTCCAGAAGCCTTTTTCCAGGGATTATTTGCCTATACAGGCTGGCAATCAATGGTTTCCATAGCAGGTAATTTTTTTTCAAATCTTAAAGGAAAGATTTATAGGATGAATACACAGTCAAACTACTAAAATAAGAATTTTATGCTGAAAAAAAAATTTTGTCTTGCTTATAAGTTTGCATATTTTTATCTGACTTTAGAGAGGGGATTTTTAACCTTTTTGTGCCATGGGCCCCTTTAGCCATGTGGTGATACCTATGGATCTCTTCTCAGAATTATGTTTTCAATGCAAAAAAATAAATGACTTAAGATTACAAAGGAATCTGATTATATTGAAATATAGTTATCAAAATACAAACAAAAAACAAGGTCACTGACCCCTGGTAAGGGTTCTGCTTTATAGAATGTGTATGTGAAACATTATAGCTAATGTTCAATAAATGTCTGTTACTTGCTTGTTTGCTTATTGGTCTAGTTTTGGGGAATTAAAGATTTTTCTAACATATACTAGTACTTGGGGTACTCATAGGTAGAGTTCTGAGCCTAGAATCAGAAAGACCAAAATTTAAATATGGATCATTTAACCTCCATTTGCCTCGGTTTTCTTAAGTATGTAATTGAGTTAATTATAGCACCTACATTCCAGGCTTGTTGTGAGCATCAAGTGAGATAATATTTGCAAAGCACATATGTGTTTGGCACATAGTACACGCCACATAAATGCTAGCTGATAATAATAATTTGTTAGCCACATACACATCTGCTCAGTATGTATACTCACTGGCAAACAACTGGGTAGTATAAGAGGCAGTGTGGCGGAGTAGAGAGTACTAGGCTTGGAGTCTGCAGAAACAGGTTTTAAAATAACCTCTGATATTTACTAGGTAAGAATGGGGACAAATCACTTGACCTCAGTTTCCATCTCTGTAAAATGAGGATAATAATACCTATAATCCCAGGAGTATGAGGGCCTCAGTTTCTTCATCTGTAAAATATGGGAAGTTAACTTAATGATCCTTATGGACCCGTCTAGGTTTATGTTTCTGTTCTGCTACCAGACATATATCCCAACCAAGTCAATGACATAATTAAAGGTCCAATATATACCAAAATATTCAAAATAATACTCTGTAGGGGCGGCCAGGTAGCACAGCGAGTAAGAGCACCGGCTCCAGTGTTGAGAAGACCTGGAGATCGAATCCCGGGCTCAGACACTTAGCACCCACCCAGAAACACCTGGCCGTGTAACCTTGAGCAAGTTACTTAACCCCAATTGCTTAGGGGCGGCCAGGTGGCTCAGCGAGTAAGAGCACCGGATCCAGTGTTGGGATGACCTGGATCAAATCCGGGCTCAGATACTCAGCACCACACCCAGAAATAACTGGCCATGTAACCTTGAGCAAGTTACTTAACCCTGATTGCTTTAAAAAAAAAATAATACTCTGTGACAGAAAACAAATAAATGAACGAATAAACAAAACAGGAAAATAACATAGCTGCCTATCAATTGCAGAATGACTAGAAAAATTGTGTTACATGAATATAATAGAATTTTGTTGTATAATAAGAAATAACAAATATGACAACCCTGAGAAACAGGAAGATTTCAATAAACTGATACAAAGTGAAGTGAACAGAACCAAAATAATGACTATAACAAGGTACATTAAAAGACCACTAAAGGAAACCAAATGCTGAAAAGTCACTGAAGAGCCTAGAGAACAGGTAATGAAATATAACTCATTTAGCATGGCAGAGAAGTGGGTGATTATTAGAACAGAAGACCCTGGCAGATATCATTGGCACAATATACTGTTTTGGCTTAACTGTGTTTTTTATTTATTGTAACAAGAAAGGTTTTGATCTAGAGAAGAACACAGACTTACCCCATCCCCCAATAAATGTAAAGACAAAAGACATCAAGAAAACATTTTAAAATAAATACATCTTTTGCCTCAATATAATCTTAGTGCCAATATAATGTAAACATGGCTTTATATATAATCTGTAATGGCCCATGGCTGAGCCAGCAATGAGAAAAAGTGAGAATACTATAACTCTTCTAACTACCTTCACACAATTTAGTCATCCATAACCTTTGGGGGAGGAGGGAGATGGGGACCTAAGATGGGGAAAGAAGTTGGAACAGAAGTATAAGAGCAGTGCTCAAGAATATTTTTCATTGGGGTGGCTAGGTGGCACAATGAATAGAGTACCAGTCCTGGAGTCAGGAGGACCTGAATTCAAATCTAGCCTCAGACACTTAACACTTACTAGCCATATGACCTTGGACAAATCACTTAATCCCAATTCCCCTGCCTTCCCCCCTCCAAAAAGCAAAATAAAAGAATATTTTTCATTCATTTAAAGGTGGCAGAAGAGATTCAAAACTACAGAAACAGGGTCTTGGGTTTTTCTCAACCTAAAGTACTCACAACAGAATAGAAATGGGTAAAAAAATTAAATGTGACAAAAGATTAAGGTGATTATTTCCCATCTGAGAATCATCCATTTTTCTCTCTGCTTCTATGTTAGAACATTCATAGTAATAATTATACTCTCCATATAAAAGTAGGGATGGTGCATTTTGCTAGAATTACTGCACAACTAAAGACACTTAATTTTGTTATATAAAATACGCTATACAACATATAAAGACATAGTATAAAACCACTCAGAATTTGAGTAAAGATATATGAAAAGAAGAGTAAGGTAGTGGCAATGTGTTATTATTATTTTAAACTGCCAAGTGTGAATAAAAATACAAATTAAAAGTGACTATTAAATAAAGCAAAAAGTCAGCTGTAATTATTATGTAATTCATTTAGATAATTACTTCTTTCTTCCGAGACAAAACATTTTTTTCTCACTTCATTTGATTTTTTCAGTATATGACATTTACAAGTTTATAGCAGTCATTAGAAAAAGGTACTAGAACATACACCCATTATACTACTTCATCGCACTCATAAGACACTCATAAGTCAATTTGTAAAGCAAAGAGACCCCTCATACTGAAGTAATGAAAAGTGTGTCTAGAGGGAAGGTGGGCAGAAGATGGGATGGGGGTAGAAAGAATGACAAAATGCCCTGATTTTACATCATTGCATTTTGATTTGAAATATTACTTGCAGACATTGCTAAATGTTCAGATAACTCTGAGAACTTTGGTTAGAAACCCAGTTTGGCTGACTGATGGCTATATGTGATCTTGGGTAATCTATTTACCTATCTGGACCTCAGTTCCCTCATATATAAAATGAAGGGTTTGAAGTATTGTACCTTCCAGTTCTAACTGGAAATTAGAAGCAGCTAGATGGCTAGAGGACTTGAAGTTAGGAAGACATGAGTTCAAATCCTCCCTCATATATTTATTAGTGATGTGGCTATGGACAAATCAGTTCATTTCTATCTGCCTTAGCTTCTTCATCTGTAAAATGGGGGCAATAATGGCACCTACCTCATAGGTTATTGTAAGGATGAGATAAAAAAAATACATGTAAAGTTTAAGACACTATATTGATGTCATCTATTATTATTAAATCCTATAATAATACAGTAACAATTTTACAAGTAAGTAGATATTTTATTCCTAATATACCTATTTCTCCCATTGCCTGTGAACAGCAGCTATTAGAGACATATCTCTTTTTCAAAGAATTTTAATCTTCAGGTGTTACTTATTAATATGTGAATACACCAAAAAGATGGATAATTTAAGACTCTATTAATTAGCCTAGAAACAAGGAGGCAAGGGAAAGAGCTGGGTTTACATAAGGAAGTTGGGATTCAGGAAAAATGAGAGGGCACTGAAAATGGAGGTAAGAGGGCCCCAGTGGCAGATGTAGTCCACATCACAATTTTGCCTATAGCTATGTAGCTGAAGGAAAACACTTGTTCAATAACTTGTCGATGCATTCTTTTTTGTATGTGCAAAAATGTTTCAAATAGTTTAAAAGAGGTTTTTAGAATCTTTTTTAAAGGGTATACTTTTGTAATTACTGCCAGTTATCCTTAGCAAAGTGATGTCTTTTCATTTAAAAATTAAAGTGACTTTTGAATTGTTGAAAATGGTAGAGAACTCTGGTTAAATGAAGATCCCAAAACATCAAAACCTTTGATTCACTGTGCAGAACATTAGATTGAGAACTGCTGGGTTCATTAATAAATGATATTTGTAGGTTGTACAAAGTCTATATTTTGTCCTGTATCTGTAGTACTTGTATGTGATTCTGTGATTTTTAAAGTATTTGAACCTACAGTTTCACTGATGTGGGTTACTCCCTACAAAGAATGTGTGTAGACTCCCTACAAAGAATGACAACTCATAATAGCTAGTATTTATATAATTCTTTAAGGTATGCAAAGTACTATACATGGTATCCCATTTGATCCTCATAACAATCCTGTGAGGTAGGTGTTATTAATTATCTCCATTTTACAAATGAGAAAAGATAGAGAGGTCAGATGACTTGTCCAAGGTCACACAGCCAAATGTCTGAGGAAGACATAGACCTCAGTACAGCCAGTCAAACATTTGTTAAACCTATGCCCTGTGCCAGGCACTGTACTTAAGCATCAAGGATACCAAGGAAAGACAAAAATATTCCCTTCCTTCAAGGATCATACATTGTAATCATGAAGACAACATGTAAATAAACATAGTATATACAAGCTATATACCGCGTAAGTGAAAGGTAATGTCAGAAGGAAAGACTTTAGCAGCTAGGGGGAGTAGAAAAGACATTCTGAAGAAACTGAAATTTGGGTTAAGACTTGAAAGAACCCATGAAAACTGAGAGGCAACGGTAAGGACAGAAAGCAATTCAGGCTTTAGAAGCAGCCACTGCAAAGGCATGGAGGCGGGATAAGTACAGCTGTATATTAGAGAGAATGGAAGGAAGCTGGGATTAAGAAGCCAATAAAGGTAACTAGCTCATTTATGAAGCTAGTTAACAATGCACAGAGGGATATTTTATAATATGATAAAAAATCTAAATCTAAAAAAGATTATGACTGTATGCAATAGGGAAACGCAAGATGCTTTCCTAATAAATGCAGGACTAAAGCAAGGAGATCTTCTTTTCCCACTATTATTTAACATAGTTTTAGAAGGTCTAACAATAATAATAAAACAAGAGAAAGAAATTAAAGGCATGAACATAGGCAAAAAAAAGGATACAAAAGTTTACTGTTTTAGGAATGGGAGGGGAGGAAGGGAAGGAGAAGAATTTGGAGGACAAAAAATTTTTTAATGAATGTTAAAATTTATCTTTACATTTAATTGGAAAAAAAATACTACTTTTTTTAAGGATACAAAATATCCCAATTTGCTGATGATGTTATGATTTACTTAGAGAACCTCAATTAGTAAAGAAGCTAACACTGAGATAATAGCATAAGTAATTTTCAGGATATGATATTAACATACAAAAATCAAAAGAGTTTATATATAGCAATAAAGTCCAAAAGGAACAAATAGAAGAAGTTACATTTAAGATACAAGGTACAAAAATATCTGGGAGTCAATCTTTTAAGAAATACTAAAGATCTATATAAATATAATTATGAAATACTTCTTAAAGAAATAAAAAGCTAATGAAATAACTGCAGAGTTATTTGTGCTCATGGTTGTACCTCACCAGTATAATAAAAATGATTATATCAAAATTCAGTTACAGTTTTGGTGCTATGCCAATAAAACTGCCAAAAGATATGTTATAGAACTAGACAAAATAGCTTCTAAAAATTAATTTGAAGGAACAAGATCTACAATCTCTAGAGAAAGAATATTAAAAATAGAGATAAAAAGGGAATGGTGTCTTCAGCCCTCAGACTATGCTATAAAACCAGTAATCATCAAAAACTCTTTGGTAGTAGTTAAAAAATGAAAAAAAAATAAATCAATGAGACTAGAAAAGGAAAACTTTCTTAAAAGTGAACTCACTAAACATTTGATAAAGCCAAGAGTATAAATTACTCGAGTGAAAAACTCCTTCCTTAACAAGAACTGCTGGGAAAACTAGAAAACTATTGGGTAAAAAATTGTTTAGACTTTCCTTAGACCCATAAAAGTAAATACATAAACTAAATATTAAATGTAACAACATAAAATAATTATAAAATAAATTGTGTACCTTCAATAGCTATGGCTAAGGAGAACATTCTTAAGAGATGGAGGCAATCAGAAAAGATCAAATAGATAATTTTGATTACATAATTGACATAATTCACAAACAAAATTAATTCAATTAGGATTAGAAAGTTGCTGATTTAGTTTGAATAAATTATATATGTATGTATGTATGTATATATAATTTAATTTTTTAAACTATATCAAAAGTGAATGTTAAAAAATTGAAAAGATAGAGCACCAGCCCTGGAGTCAGGCGGACCTAAGTTCAAACCTGACTTCAGACACTTAACACAAAAACTAGTCACGTGACCTTAGGCAGTCACTTAACCCCAAATGCCCCTCCAAAAAAAAAAGGCAAAAACAAAAAAAAAAGAATTCTTGAAATCCCCTACAGGGCAGTTAGGTGGTGCAGTGAATAGAACACCGGCCCTGAAGTCAGGAGGACCTGAGTTCAAATCCAGCCTCAGACACTTAACACAAAAACTAGCCATGTGACCTTGCGCAAGTCACTTAACCCTAACTGCCCTCCAAAAGGCAAAAAAAAAAAAAATTTGGAAAGAACAAGCATGACCACAAAGAAGAGATGAGAGAATATGTCCTTACTCCATTCCTTTGCAGATTTAGGAGATCCACAGCTTTAGAACACTGAATATATTTTAAAACTTCTTTGTTGTATTGATGGTTTTCCTAATTTTTTTCCCCTTAAAATAATGTGTTATATGGGATGGAACTTTAGGAGGGGAGAAGAGGAAGAATACTGGGAGAAATTTTGGTGATGTCCAAACAAAAAACATCAATAAAAAATTTTTTAAAATAAACATAACAAAAGTAAAATGCATTCATACATAAAAGTGTAGGAAACATTGCTCAAATAGCTGATTAGAATACAAATCAAAACAGCTTTGAAGTTTTATTTCATATCTAGCAAATTGGCAAAGATGACAAGAGATGGGAATATTCAATGTTGGAAGTGTTGTGGAAAATATAGACACACTAATACACTGTTAGCAGAGTTATGAATTAGTCCAGCCATTCTGGAAAACAACTTGGAATTATGCTAAGAAAGTGAATAAAATCTGCTTACTCTTCAATCTAGAGATCCTACTCAGGCATCCGGGCCAAGAAAATCAAAGATAGAAAAGAAGATTTTAGATAGAGATAGTGCTATCAAATCAGTCCAGTGATTCAAGCTTTGGGTTCAAATGCAACAGGAAACTGATAGTTTATAAAATTCACTAACAATAACTTAGCTTTCAATAGGATTAAAAGTATATAATTCACAAAAAAAACCTACTCCGCTCCACATTCACCAGAGAAGCAATACTGTATCAGAAAGATTTTCTACAGGACAATAGGAACTCTGGAAAAAAGCAGGAACACTAATTCCCCTTAAGTTAGGTTTTTTTATATACTTAGTCCCCCTCTGTACAATTCACCAAATTGTACAGAGTTTCCTTAAAGAGAAATCAGCCTGAATAAAATTATCGTTGTTCCTACCACATCTCACCCTTTGGCTAACAGATACAAAAAAGTCTACCAAGGGACCTACAACCACTTTAAATTTCCTTAACACAATTCTGACCTTCGGGAAAAGTCTAGCATAAGCTGCACTGGAAGAAGAGTTTGTTGCAAATAATAAAAAGCTAAGAATGTGAAGCAATATAAAAGTCTTTTTAAAAAGTGCATTTCAAGCACTGGAGTAATAAGTGAAGTCATTCATAGAACCTCTTATGATGTAAAACAACAATGATATACAGAAGCAACACCAGGAACATCAGATACAATCACCAATCCCCATTATACGTCAGAGTCATCTAGAACAAGATAGCTGAGGTCATAACCTCTAACATGCTACCTGTCCAGAATGTGGGTATAATCAAAGACAAATAGGTTTCTCTGGGGGAGAACTATACCCTGAGGAATCCTCACTGATTCGTAGGAGAGTCATACCTTGAAAAGTCCAAATCATGCTGCTCATTTCACTTCCTGTCACTCTCCAATATGATCTACCTCTATACCTCAAGTACCCTCTTCCATACAGCCATTTTCAACCCCTCCCCATTACGTTTTCTCTTCCCCTTTTAGTGTAAGCTCCTTGTGAGTAGGGACTATGTTCTTTTCTTGCTTTTTATCCCTAGTTTGGAGCACAGAGTGTGGCACTTAGTAAGCAATTAAAGATAAATATTCTACCTATCCATCCATCCATCCATTCATCCATCCATCTATTTATATATCTATTCATCCATCCATCTATTCCTCTTCCTATTATCTATCTATCTAAAAGCTCTGATAATCTGTGTTTCTTCAAGTAAGATTGAGGATCAAAGGACTTGCAAGAGCTGATGGAGACCGTAGCAGCCCAAACATCCTGATGGCACCTAGCAGACTATACATCTAGGATACATGTTGAATAGCATATTTTAGGAATGCCTGTGCTTTAGAACAGAGGTGTCAAACACCTAGTCCACAACAAGTGTGGCCCAAACCAGATTAAAATATAATTGAGAAATATTTAACAAAATAAGTAAAAAAATACAATAAAACATAGATGACATTACATTTTAAAATTAAGTCAATATGCAGTTCACAAGGCTCCTTATGTATTTAGGGGTCCCTAATTCTATTTGAGTTTGAAATTATTGTTTAAAGAATCCGGGGTGAGGGAATTTAATGCCTCCTCACAATAATAATTTCCATTTTTAACAAGCTTAAACTTGCCTATATACTGTGACTGGAGAGATGCCATGGATAGAAACTGAGGAAGACCTGGGGTTCAAGTCCAGCCACTGACACATAATGGCTGCTTCTCCGTAGACAGTGCTCTAAGAATATGAAATCACAAGTGCAACAAAAAATACATGACTACTTTCTTTACTTTTCTTATACATCATAAGGAAACATCTTATAAATAGTATGTTTGATAAAATATGCTCTTCATGATGAGTTACTTTCTCTATTTTAGGAGAGGTAAAAAACCCAGCTAAGAATGTTCCCAGATGCATATTCACTGCACTTTCCTTGGTGACCATGCTTTACCTTCTGGTTAATATTTCCTACCTGACTGTTCTAACTCCTGAGGAAATCATCACTTCAGGTATGGATCTAGGTAACCGAGAGGAGCTCTCACAGATGGATATAATCTCTGCTTATTTTGTATTCTCATCACACCTTGTTTATACTCTCTGTGTAACTGGATTTTATCTTGCAGTATAATTATTTGTGTATGTTGCTTCTCTCTTTCACTAGATTGTAACCACCTCAAAAACTAGGACCAAGTTATGTTTATCTTAACATGTTCCCTAGAGCAATGGCACACACAGGTTTTAAAAATGTTGTGTGAATGCATGTGTAAAAGGCTAAAAGCTAAAGCATGTGAATGGGCACAAGCAGAAATTTTAAAAAGGAAAATGCCCAAAACCATGTCCCAGACTCCTACACATTTTTAGACATCTTAAACTCTGTAAGTCCAAAATGGAACTCACTGCTTTTCCCCCAACGCTCCCTCCCTTCTACCTTTCCTATTATTGTAGATGGCAGCAACCTTGCTCCAGTCCCTCAGGCTCAAAACCTAGGAGTCATCTTGACTTCCTCACTATCTTTCACCACCCATATCCAATCTGAGGGTGAAGCCCATCAATATCACCTTTACAACATCTCTCCATCATGCCCCCTTCTCTCCTCTGACACTTCTATCACTCTGATATAAGCCCTTGACACCTCATTCCCAGACTATTGTAGCCTACTAGTCAGCTGGCATCAAGTTTTTTCCTGCTCCCTACTCCAATCCATCCTCCATTTAGCAAATGAAATGATTTTCTTAAAGCACAAGTTGTACTGTGTCAAAATCCTATTCAATAAACTCTAATGACTTACTATTGCCTCCAGGAGCGAATATAAAATGCTCTGTTAGGTATTCAAAGCCCTTTATGACCTAGCCCCCTCCTACCTTTCCAATCTTCTTACACCTTACTCCCAAAGACACACTCTTTCATCCAGTGACATTAGCTTCCTGACTATTCCACAAACAAGACATTCCATCTCTTGGCTCTGGGCATATTCTCTGGATCTCCCTCCTCCACTATACCTATTAACGTCCCTACCTTCCTTTAAGTTCCAACTAAAATTCTTTCTTATACTGGAAGCCTTTCCTAACCTATCTTAATTCTAGGACCTTCCTTCTGTTACTTACTTCCTATTTATTCTATATAACTTGTTTTATATATATATGTATATATGTTTGCATATTGTCTCTGCCAGTAGATTGTAAGCTCCTTGGAGCAGGGACTGTCTTTTGCCTCTTTCTGTATCCCCAGCACTTAGTATGGTGCTTGGCATATAGTAGGATCTTAATAAATGTTTATTGATTGTTGGATTGATTGATCCCTTTACAATCCATTCAAGCAATGTTCTCCTTTATATAAAGATGAGACATTGGAAAAGAATTTCTGTGGAAAGAATACTCAGCTGAGGGCACATTCAAGGTTTTGAGCAGCAGGTGAGGGAAGGCAGCATTGTTTTCATGAAATATCTATCTTTAGAAAATCCATTCAGCCTATTTCTAGAAGGCTAAGTACAGGTCACAAAACAAAGTTTGTATTTTATAAATAGTTAGGTTTGTGTATTTATGCTATTTAGTTTAAAATCATAAGGTGAATTCACAGAATACAATGAATGAAATGAGAATGTTGCTTCTGCTTTATCACTTATTTGTATAATATAAAATGTTTAAATTTTTTTTTATTTAATTGGTTTAGGTCCGTGGTGTCAAACTGAAATAGATATAGGACCACTAATCTATATATAAGGTGTGGGTCACATACTGACTTATTTTTTTTAAAGTAATGATATCAATGTTTTATTGTAGTTTTATTTATTACATTAAAAATTTCCCAATTACATTTTTGTTTTGCCTTTTTTGGAGGGCAATTGGGTAAGTAACTTGCCCAAGTTTACACGGCTAGTTGTTTTTGTGTGTGTTAAGTGTCTGAGGCCAGAACCGAACTGGAGTCCTCCTGACTCTGGGGCCAGTGCTTTACTCACTGCGCCACCTAGCCGCCCTCCCAATTACATTTTAATCCAGTTCATGTGTATTGTGGTCCCCATTCAGCCAGATGACACCTCTGGTACAGGAAACTCCTATTATGGAAACTGCCTTTACCAATGCAGATTGGCACCTACTCTGCAATTAAGAGTCTCAGAGAATTTTATTCCCATGAGTTTTTAACAGATGTCTAAACAATTGGAGCTAATGGGTAACTAATAAAGAATTTTGGGTAAAAGAGGGGAATAATCAAAGTGGTACTTTGGGAAGATTATCAGCAACTGAGTTGATTGGAGGAGGAGGGGCCAAGGGGAAGGGCTCTACTTGGGAAGCTACTGTAATGATTTAGGTGTGAGATAATTAAGGGATGGACTAGGATAGTGGCAATGGACATGGAAAGTAAAGGACAAAGGCAAGAGATCATCCTAGCCCCATCCTTATTATCTCTTGCCTAAAACATTGTAAGAGCCTCCTAACCTCCTTGCCTCTATTCTATCTTTCCCATTACATCCTAGACACTGCTGACCAAATCCTCGTAACACACATTTCAGTTCCTTTCTAATTATTCCACAAACATTTGTTTCTGTGGGTCCCAGTATCGTTAGGATTGTGCTTGGATTCTGCTGAGATTCCTTGGATTTGGAAGCAAGAAATAATTCTTACTCCACATAAATCCACTCCCTTTCCCTCATTCCAACTGCAACCCCAGCTTGTCCTCCTTCTCTACTGATGGCCCTCTGCTTTTTAAAGTTTCTGATTCTCAAAAGACATGCTTCAAAATCATCATCCCCACATTCTGGCATAATCATTCTGGGTCCAAACATCTTTCTAAGAAGCGAAGTCTTTGTAATTTATCTGGATAATGATGGTCTCTGAACCCTAGCATTATGAGAAATGCAGTTAGATTAGAATGAAGTCCACGGCCTCAAATTTGTCCCTCTTCTAGGAAAATACTGCAATATTTATCATTGTTCATTTTGCAATTATGATTATTATTCACTTTATAATTAAAAAAATAACAAAGCTGATTCAGAGACTTTTCCAATCACAGAGAAAATTAGGAAGAATCAGGGGATTGTTACTGTATCTATAAATCCCTCAAATATAAAGCAATGTGTAATATCCATTTCTTATAGAAAATTACATTATATTTAATAAACACTTTATGATTTCATATACTTGTGTCAATCATTACATTTTGGCAAGATTTTCTCTTCTGATGAAACATTTTTATTTCGAATCAGTCATATTCTAAATGATATTTTTTGTGTGTTTTTTTAATAGATGCTGTTGCAATGACATGGGCTGATAGAGTAATTCCCTCCTACCAGTGGCTCATTTCCATAGGTGTTTCTACTTCAATTCTCAGTGGCCTTTTAGCTACTATATTTTCATCATCAAGACTATGGTATTGTGCAAGCCAAGAGGGACATTTGCCTTTGTTATTTTCTATGCTTAACATCCACTCCAGTCCAGCCTTACCTGTGATTCAGATAATCACCTTTGCAACAATTATGATTTTCACCTCAGACTTAATCCGATTGATAAACCTTATAGGCTATTCAGGATCGATTCAAATGGTGTTGACCATGATAGGTCTAATTAAGTTGAGATACCAGGAACCCAATTTACCTAGACCTTTTAAGGTAAGGAATGCAGAAAATATGAGTTTTCTTTTTTGTTTTTCTCTATATATAATTCTTGGTTATATTTCATATTTGGTAAAAGTGAAATCCTTCCAGACCATCCAGGCTATTTAATGATCATGTTGCCTGGATCTTTTGGTTTATTGGTATGTATAGTGGCTAGGTCATATTTAATATGAGGGGCAAGGAACTTGATAAAAATCCAAATGTGTGCTCAGCAGAAAAAAAAAATAGATGATACTTTAGTACTACTGGATTGGGCACAAACAGATAATAGTTGTTGAAAAAGAAAGCAGATGTATTCTTTTATCTCTGTTTCCCATGCTCATACAAGCTGTTAATCACCCAGATTTTCCATTTCTAAGTCATCCTCTATGTTTTCCTTTCTCTCATACCTATGCCCAATTAATTGGAAAATCCTATCAATTCTACCTACAAAACATCTAATATCTACAAATACCCTTCTCCATGCACATGGCTACTCTAATTCAAACCCTTGTCCTCTCTCACCTGGACTACTTAAATATTCTCCTAAGGGACCCCTGAAGGGCAGCTAGGGGGCACAGTAGATACAGTACCAGCCCTGGAATAAGGAAGACCTGACTCAAATCCAGCCTCAGACACTTACAGCTGTGTGACCCTGGGCAAGTCACTTAAGCCTGTTTGCCTCAGCTTCCTCATCTATAAAATGAGCAGGAGAAAGAAATGGCAAACCACTCCGGTATCTTTGTCAAGAAAACCCAGTTGAATATGTCTGAAATGACTCAACAAAAACAACAATAACAATAGTGGACGCTTGTGTTTCCAGTGTTTCCCCTTTCCAATTTTTCTTCTATTCAGTCAGAATCATCTGAATAACACAAGTCTGACCATCACACACACACACACACACACACACACACACACACACACAATCTCTATGGGTTTCCTTTTATCTCTAGGGCAGAGCTCTCTGCATTCTGGCTCTAAGCTACCTGTCCAGATTTATTTGATATTGCTTCCCATAGGCTACATTCCTGGAAAACTATCTTATTAGTTATTCCTTAAATTCCCTCTCCCATCTACAAGCTGTTGTATTGCCTGACCTATAATGACCTTCCCATTTACCTCCACCTTTAGAATCCTTAGCTTCCTAAAACTTAGCTCAGATGTCTCTTACTAGAGACTTCTTCCCAACTGTTACTGCTTTCTATTTTCTCAGCTTATCTAGCTTTTAATAATATGTATACATGCTTTCCCCTAAGTAGAATATAATTTTTTTAGGGTAGGAGTGTTTGTTTGTCCTTGTATCCTCAATGCCTTGTATAGCTAAGGCTCTTAATAGATTTCTTTATAAATGTAATCAATTAAGCACTTAATAAATGTTCAGTTGGAAGATAAAAAACCAAGTCCACTACTGAGAAATAGCTTTTCACCCCATCTTTGTCCATCCAGAAGCAAATGAGGAGCATTTTATTTTTTTAATATATTTCATTTCCCCCCAATTACATGTTAAAACAATTTTAAACTTTTTTTTTAAGTTTTGAGTTCCAAATTCTATCCCTCATTCCCTCCCTCCCCTCTTTGCTCCCTGAGGTGGTAAGTGCTCAGATATAGGTTACACTTGTGCAATCTTGCACAATATTTCCATATTAGTCATTTTTAATAAGAAGAACTGAATGAAATAAAAAGAATGAAAGAAAGAAAATGAAAAATAGCTTGCTTCAGTCTGTATTCAAACATTATCAATTCTTTCTCTGAAAGTGGATAGCATGCTTCATCATTAGTCCTTTGGGATTGTCTTGGATCATTGTATTGCTGAGAATAGCTAAGTTACAATATTGCTGTTACTGTGTATAACATTCTCCTGGTTCTGTTCATTTCACTTTGCACCAGTTCATGCAAGTCTTTCCAAGTTTTTTCTGAAATCATCCTGTTTGTCATTTCTTATTGTGCAATAGTATTCCATTACAATCATATACCACAGCTTGTTTAGTCATTCCCCAGTGACTGGCATCCCTTTAATTTCCAATTCTTAATCATCACAAAAAGAGCTGTACATATTTTTTGCACATATAGGTCCTCCCCCCCCTTTTTAATGTCTTTGGGATATAAACCTATTAGTGGTGATGTTGAATCAATAGAATGCACGGTTTTATAGTCCTTTGGGCACAGTACCAAATTGCTCAAAGAGGAGTACTTTTAAAATATTATATAGTAATTATGCAAGAAACTTAATAGAAATTAGCTGTATTGAATTTGAGCTTAAGTGTGATTCCCATGGATAAAGCTTCCACCCTTGTTCCCAGTGGAACCTTAATCAAAACAAGATCTTCCATTTAAGAAGTGATAATGCGGAAGGTGGAGAAGGGTGTTGGGATTGTGGTAATCAAACTTCCAAAGTAGGGAAACATGCAGGAACGAGATTTGAGGCCAAATAGAACCTCTACAACTGTACTTTGTTGAGTCATTTCTCCGCTACAAAAGGCTTCCTCTTTCCAGCACCTTTTGTATTGAAAAAGAAGGATGTATTAGTTAGTCATTTTGCATCTAAGTCATTGGACAATACGGATAACAACAGTCCTTTCTTTTCCTGAGATAGGACCATAGACCACAGACCATGAACCCTTCATTGGGTTAATTAATTAATTCTTCATTAATTCTTCAAAACAGAAATGTTTGTTTTATTTTAGTAAAGTAAGTCAGAAATGATAAATAATTATTTTATACCAAAGTTGTTGAAAAATAATCCTAATTCTTTGGGGGTCACAGGTATAGTATTTTTTTTAAGTGAGCATATAGTGTGAATGATGGAGAAAGATGGAAGTTGGGAAAACTCTATTCTACTTTGAATTCTATTAGTTTACAAGTATCTTAGTTTCTGTTTACTCATTTTCCTAAATGTAGAACTGAAAATGACATTCACTTATTTTAAGGTTATAAGATAATGAATTTAGAACTGAGAGAGACCTCAAAGACAATCCAGTCCAATCTCCTTGTTATACAAACAAGGAAACTGAGATCCAGAGAAATTAAATAAAATTGCTCAAGATCACACAGGTGGTATTATGATCATTCCCTCTGACCTTGAGAAATGCTCAGGAAGAAAAGTTTGTTTTTAAAATTTCTTGTACTAGCCTCTAAACAGGTAAAGTTTAGTCATACCTAACCTTATATTTCTTTTCATCCTCAGGCACATTTATCATTTGCATTTGGAACATTCATTGTGTTTTTCCTCTTGGCTTTGGTTCCAATTATCCAATCTCCGAAGATGTACCATATTTACGTGCTTTTATTTATTCTATCAGGCTTCTTGTTTTACCTTTTTTTTGTACACTTCAAGTTTTATTTCGGTTGGTTTAATGAAATCACTTGCTATTTGCAATTGCTGTTGAATATTTCACCCCCTGATGGGCCTGAGGAATATATATCAAAAGAAATAACTTTACCAAAAAAGTGTTCTGAAGTTTCAACAAAAATTTAACGAAGATTAAGCACTTGCTGGAAAAAAAAAGATTTATTAAAGTACTTTTTTTGGAGCTATTCACAGCTGTATGAGTGTTAAACAATGAATGATCCATGGAAACCACAACAATTCATCTGTTTGTTACTTGGAATGGGAGTCCACCAGACCTCTCCCTAAAAGAAGGCAAATAGTATCACACCTGGTATTATTAAATTATCTTTGATTTTCCTCCTTCGATCTACCCCCTTCCAATTTCCCCTTTTTTTAATGCTTTATTAACTTCTGATTTACATCATTCATTTCTGCCAGATTTTGAGTTACAAATTTTCTCCCCATTTTTCCCCTACCCACTGCCCCAAAATAGCAGTCCCACAGGATATCTCCTCCTCCAATCTGCTCTCTCCCATATTTTCTCCCATACTCCTTTCGACTTTTCCAGTGGGTCTCTATTCCTCAGTGCCTGTATATCTTATTTCCCAATTACATGTAAGATGGTATTAATAATAGTATAATATATATATATATGTGTGTATATAGATACATATACATATTTGAATATTTGATTTTAAAACTTTCAATTCCAGATTCATTCCCTTCCTTCTTTGTCACCCACCCTTACTGGGAAGATAACCAGTTCAATATAGGTTGTACATGTGTGGCTAATGCAAAACAATAACATAGTAGGTATATTGTAAAAGACTGACTATATTTCCCTCCCTCCTATCCCACCTCCCACTTGTTCTATTCTCTACTCTGATCCCATCCCTTTTCAAAAGTGGTGCTTCCAACTTCCCTCCCCCCCAGCCTGCCCTCCCTTCCATCATCCCCCCTTTCATTCCCTTCCCCCCCTACTCTCCTGGACGGTGAGATACCCTATTTAGTGTGTATTTCACTCCCTCCTCAAGCCAAATTCAATGGGAATAAGGTTGACCCATTCCCTTTTGACTTCCTATTCTTCCCCTCCATTGTAACCATTTTCCCTTGCCTCTTCTGTATGAGATAGTTTACCCCAATCTGTCTCTCCCCATGTCCTCTCATTATATTCCTCTCACCTCTTAATTTCACCTTTTAAGTATCATCCCTTCCTGTTAAATAGGTCCTGTGCCCTCTATCTATGTAAACCTGTAAACATATATACACACATTCACATATGTATTCATATGCCCATATACCCTCATATATAGACATATATATATACATATATATATATATATATATTTCTAATCCCTTCAACTACTGAGAAAAGTTTCATAAGTTACAATTATTGTTTTTCCATGTAGGAATGTTAATGGTTCAACTTTGATAAGTTCCTTATGATTTCTTTTCCCTGTTTACCTTCTCATGCTTCTCTTGCTTCTTGTATCTGAATGTCAAATTTTCTATTCAACTCTGGTTTTTTCAGCAAGAATGCTTGAAAGTCCTCTATTCCACTGAATGACCATATTTTCCCCTGAAACATGATACCCAGTTTTGCTGGGTAGGTGACTCTTGGTTTTAATCCCAGTTCCTTGGACCTCTGGAATATCATATTCCAAGCCCTTCGATCCCTCAATATAGAAGCTGCCAGATCCTGGGTTATCCTGATTGTGTTTCCACAATATTCAAATTGTTTCTTCCTGGCTGCTTGTAATATTCTCTCCTTAATCTGGGAATTCCAGAACCTGGCTATAATATTCCTAGGAGTTTTCTTTATGGGATCTTTTTCAGGAGGTGATCGGTGGATTCATTCAACCTCTATTTTGCCCTCTAGTACTAAAACATCAGGGCAGTTTTCTTTGAGAACTTCCTGGAGGATGATTTCTAGGTTTTTACTTTGGTCATAGCTTTCAGGTAGTCCAATAATTTTTAAATTTTCTCTCCTGGATCTATTTTCCAGGTCAGTGGTTTTTCCCATGAGATATTTCACCTTGCCTTCTATTCTTTCATTTGTTTGGATCTGTTTAACAGCATCTTGATTTCTCATAAAGTCATTATCTTCCATTTGCTCCAATCTAATTCTGAAGCAATGATTCTCCTCATTGAGCTTTTGAGATTCTTTTTCCATCTGGAAAATTCAGCTTTTAAAAGCATTCTTCTCTTCATTGCCTTTTTGAGCCTCCTTTGCCATTTGAGTCAGTCTGTTTTTTAAGGTATTATTTTCGTCAGTCAGGCAGTTGACTCTCATTTCATAATTTTCTTGCATTGTTCTCATTTCTCTTCCCAATTTTTCCTCCACTTCTCTTATCTGCTTCTTAAGGTCCTCTATGGCCTGTAACCAGCTTGTATTTTCCTTTGAAGCTTTTGGTGCAGGAGTTCTGACTTCACTGTTTTCCTTCTGTTCCATGCTTTGCTCCTTTTTGTCCCCAAAATAGCTGTATGATGTTGGAATCTTCTGTCTGCTTTGTTTCCTTTGCCTGCTCATTTTGCCACTCAATTACTTGACTTTTGGGCTTTTTGCCACAGTAGGTCTCTGCCACCAGACAGGGGAGCTTTCGTCCCAAACTCTGGGGTTTTCTCAGCTGCCTGAGGTATTAGATGGGTTCCCTCTCTGAGGTCTCCACACGCTCTGGCAAGCTGGGCACACACCCCAGGACCTCCACCCTATACTGCAATCCAGATCCAAGCAGGTTAAAGCAAGAGCGATTACCCCTCAGACTGGTGTTTGGTCCCCCTACACTCTGCAGGCCAGGAGCTGAAGCCACCACGTGGCACTGGCTGGCTGTGCCCGCCTCTCAGCGGCTTCTCGCCCTCGGGGTAAAAGCCATGTACTCCCACTTACTGGTCCCAAAGTCCAGACTGCACTGACCTCTCACTTTGTGCTTCGCATCTATGTGTTGATAAATCTGGAAACTGCCACCGCTGCTGCTGATCTGGAGTCCCTCTGGCCAGCTGCTGCTCAGGCTCGCCTTGGGGCTAAAGCCTCGGTTTCCAGAGCACTGTGCTGGATTCCTGCAGGCCTGCCGGGCTGTCCTCAGTGGGAGGTTAGCTTCTCTGTGTCATTTTGTGGGTTCTGCAGCTCCAAAATTTGTTCAGAGTCCCCTTTTTACATGGATTGGGGAGGGTGGAAGCCGGAGCCGCAGGAAGGTTGTGCTACTACCCCCTTTTTTTTTTTTTGAGGGCACTATTATTCTTTCAGGTCATCACAATCAAGGTGTCCTCTTAAATTCTTTGCTCTCCTTCACTGTCCCTCACTAACCGCCCCCCCCCAACCCAGTCATTTGCTAAATCCTGTTGGTCCTGTTGAGGATTAGGGTTTTAGATTAGGGGTGCTCAAGACCCCAAAATACCAACACGCTGGATCCTGCCAAGTGAATTTGACTTAAGTATTCTCTCAGCCAAAGTAAAGTAAAGTTTATTAAAGATTAGCCATAATGGATAGACTCTTAAGGAGCCTAAGTATCTGTGACGCTTGTATTGGACAAGTGGGCCAGAATAATCTGACACAGAATGAGTCTGCACTAGATTGAATTCTAGGCACCTTCATGGAGGCAAGATGTGTTTTATATACAGAAAGATTGTGGGAGGGATCTAGGGGTGGTCTAGAGGAGAAATTTCAGGAGGGTCTTGAGGAGGAATCTAAGGAGGATCTTGTGGAGACTGAAATCAGACTCTAGTAATGGGATTAAGGGTGGGAAATAGCTGAAGGCTACCTGGAGATGACAGACAATGGAGGGCTAGGCTAGTGTAAGGGTAACAGTTTTGGGTATAGATATTTTGATAGGATCAGGAAGACTGGAGATGGCCCTATATGTGGTAGAAGACCTTTAAAGCTAAAGTCTTTAGCAGGTGTCAGTTTGAGTGAGGCAATGCCTGCCAATTCAGTGATTAAGGCTAGATTTTAAAAATAGAGCAAAGATTGACTTCTTTAACGTAGTCCAGAAAAAAAAATCAAACTAGGAGAGGAAGACTCTCAGGGTTTCTGCCCAAAATAGAAGCAATTTCTATTTACATTCATTCTGAGCCAAGCAGGGCCCAAACAGCCACCAAGTGGGGTTTGGCCTGGGACCTATTGTTGGCCAGTCAGTGAGAGTGATGGGTTTAAGGCATGGTTCTTAAGAAAGTTTTGTGTATGTTTTATAATAAACATGATTATTAATGCAGGAGTACATACATATAATTTATAAATAAGCAAATAGATTACATGCTCAAAACTTATTTACTGATGAGATACTTCATCAAAAAAGTTTGAAGACCAATGATCTAATCCCATCCCCTCATTTTATAGAGATCCTATAAAAGAGGCAGTAATCCTCAACATGTATTTCGTTAATCAGTTTACACCAGATATTAGAAGGAAACTGCAGAAATTGGCAATTGGACCCCAAATACCTCGGGCCCAATTACTGGAGACAGTTTTTGGAGTCTTTAATAACAGTGACCTGGTTGCAGAAGAAGAGAAAAAAAATGCAGAGAATGAACCAGAGACAGAGAACATGCTCAATTCTTGGCTGCTGCCATGCATGGCCAGAAAAAGCCCCTCTAGGGGACCCCCTTGGAGGGCCCAGTCACTTGGACAGGGGGAAAACCTGCTTTCAATGCCACAAGGAGGGTCACTGGTTCAAGGAGTGCCCCTTCATGGCACCCCCCTCCCCCTGCAAGGGAGTCCCAGGAACCAACACCTCTAGAACTGTGCCCATCTGACCAGAAGGGACATTGGAGAAAGGATGGTCACTGAGGTAAAAGTGGTAGAGCCACCTCCCAGGACCTTGTCCTCCAGTCTTGTCAAGATTCTGAATGACAGGGAAGCCTGGGGCTTGGCAGTGCTCCCACCTTCTCCATTTCCCTTGCTGAGCCTTGGGCAAGTATCAAGGTCTAAGGTAAGGTTACCAGATTTCTTATTTTTTTTTGGAGGGCCAACTGGGGTTAAGTGACTTGGCCAAAATCACACGGCTAGTTTGTGTGTGTGTGTGTGTGTGTGTGTGTGTGTGTGTGTTAAAGGTTATCCAATTTCTGATTGATGCAGGAGCTACGTCCTCTATTTTAATTAGTTACTCTGGCCCTACATGGCCCTCGACCCATTGGGTCATGGGCATCGAAGGGAAAACTAAGGGCTGTCTCAAGACACACCCCCTCCCCTGCCTATTTGAGGATCTGTTGTTTGAACACTCCTTCCTTATTATCTCCTCTTGCCCTGCCCCCTTGTTGGGATGGGACCTGATGGTGAAATTGGGGAGTCAATTTTCTCTAGTTAAACCTCTCATCTCCCTTTGCCCTCTGTTCACCAGACCCCCCCCCCACCATGTTCCCCCAGAAGTATGGGAGACAGTTGAGCCAATTGTCTGGGATCAGGGAATTCCTAGGAGAGCTACTCATGCTATCCCAGTTACTGTTCACCTCCAAGATCCTGATGTGTTCCCCCATTGTCATCCATGTCCAATCAAGCCCGAGGCCTTCGAAGGACTACAACCATTAATTGAAAAATTCCTAAATATAAAATCCTTGTCCCTTGACAATCTCCATGTAACACCCCCATTCTTCCTATGAAAAAGCCTAGTGGAGAATACCTAATGGTTCAAGATCTGAGGGCTATTAACAAAGTTGTCATCCTTATACACCCCACGGTCCCCAATCCATATACAATATTTACTTAGGGGGTACCCAATGGTTTTCCACCCTAGATCTCAGAGATGTCTTTTTCTGTATACCACTGCACACAGACTCACAATTTATTTTTGCGTTTGAATGGATACTTCCTGGGGAAACAAGTCCATGTCAGCTAACATGGACAGTATTGCCCCAAGGGTTTTGGGATAGTCCACATTTATTTGGACAAGCTTTGGGAAGGAATTTGAGGGACCTGAAATTAACTAATAGCAGCTTAATCCAGTATGTGGTTGAAATCCTTATTTGTAGCCCCACCCAGGAGGCATCTTTGGCTGCTGCTGCAGAAGCCCCTAATTTCTTAGGTAGTCGAAGCTATAGGGTCTTTTTGGATAAAGTCCAGATAGTGGGCCAGTCTGTAAAGTATCTGGGTCATGAACTAACTCCTACCTGTCACTCCTTAACCTTTGAGAGGAAAAGGACAATCTTATCTATACCTATTCCAGCCACTAAAAAACAACTTCTAACTTTTCTAAGTATGACTGGGTTTTGTAGGCTCTGGATCCCAAATTTCAGCCTTATTGCTAAGCCTCTCTATGCCTCTACTCAGGGCCCTAATTCACTCCCTCTAGAATGGGGTCCCAACCAGACTAAAGCTTTGGAGACTCTGAAAGTTAAATTGACCACCAGGTCAGCATTAGCCCTACCTGATCTAGGAAAACCTTTCACTCTGTATGTAGATGAAAGGATAGGACAGGCTCTGGGAGTCCTAACACAGTCCTTAGGACCTGACACCAGGCCAGTTGCCTATTTTTCAAAACAATTAGACTCTGTGGCTGCAAGATGGCCTGCATGCCTCCGGGCAATAGCTGCTGCAGTCATTCTAATTGAAGAAGCCTCTAAACATACACTTGGTCAGCCCCTGGAAGTTCTAACTCCCCACTGAGTTCAGAGCATCGTGGAAGCAAAGGGCCACCAGTGGCTGGCTAGTGGCAGGCTTGCCTGACCTGACCTGACCTACACACCCAGCAACCCTCCTCCCAGACAGTGCCCACTCAGATGTCCTGGTTCATGATTGTGAGGAGACCTTGGACTGTGTTTATGCCAGTGGAGCTGATTTAAAAGATTCTCCTCTCCCAAACCCCAAAGCAGTTTGGTACACAGATGGTTCAAGCTTTATTGAAGAAGGGGTCAGGAAAAGTGGATATTCATTGGTCAGTCTCTACTAAACCATAGAGGCCAAACCCCTGCCCCCTGGGACCTCTGCCCAGAAGGCAGATTTGATAGCATTCACCAGAGTCCTAGAGCTAGGCGAAAATAAACGAATAAACATTTTTACTGACTCAAAATGTGCTTTCCATGTTCTACGTGCCCATGGAGCAATTTGGAAAGAAAGGGGATATCTGACAGCAAAAAAATTCCCCTATTAAACATGCACAGGAGATTTCACATCTGCTCCAAGCTTTGAGCTTGGAGCTTCTCTGAGGTAGCTATTATCTTTTTCTTTTTTTTTTTTTTTAAAGCAATCAGGGTTAAGTAATTTGTTCAAGGTTACACGGCCAGTTATTTTTGTGTGGGAGTATCTGAGGCTGGAACCCATCCCAGGTCTCCCAACGCTGGGGCCAGCACTCTTACTCACTGTGCCACCTGGCTGCCCCATATTATCTTTTTCAAAGGCCACCAAAAAGGGGAAACTAATCAGGCTGTGGGAAATTGCTTGGCAGAAACCACAGCATAGGATGCTACATGCCAGTTGACTATACTGGCTCTTTTACTCCCACAGCTCCCCGATTCCTTCACACCTTCATACAGCCTTCAGGAATAGGCCCTTGCTAAGGAAAGAGGATACTCTCTTTTCTCCTCTGGGTGATTTCAGGACCCTCAGGACAACTTCTTACCCCAGAGCTTCAGTGGAAGCCTCTTTTTGGCTTACATCAGGCCACACACCTAGAGAAGAATGCTCTCCAGCCTCTGATAAAGCCCATTTTTACTGGCAGTAAGCTAGAAGAAACCATCAGAGAGGTCTGTCAGGCCTGCCCAACCTGTGCTCAGGTGAATCCTGAAGGGCCAGTCAAACCTCCTCCCCTTTTAAAACCTGTCAGAGGAGGGGTACCTACCCAGGTGAAGACTGGCAGATAGATTTTACACATATGCCCTCATGTAGTGGTTTCAAATTTCTTCTGGTTTTTGTTGACACCTTTACTAATTAGGTAGAAGCTTTCCCTTGCAGAACTGAAAAGGCTCAGGAGGTATCGAAGTTCCTATTAAAGGAAATTATACCTTGTTTTGGCTTGCCTGGCTCCTTACAGAGTGACAATGGCCTGGCTTTTACTTCTTTTTTTTTTCCTTTTGGAGAACAATTGGGGTTAAGTAACCTGCCCAAGGTTACATGGCTAGTTTTTTTGTGTGTGTGGGTGTTAAGTGTCTGAGGTCTGAACCAAACTCAGTCCTCCTGTCTCTGGGGCCCGAGCTTTACTCACTTCGCCACCTAGCTTCCCCCTGGCTTTTATTTCACAGATAACCCAGGCAGTGGCAAAGACATTTAAAATCACTTATCACCTCCACTCAGCCTGGAATCCAAAATCCTCTGGTAAAGTAGAGAAAATGAATCATACCCTTAAGTGGGTCCTTACTAAGCTATGCATAGAAACCCAAGAAAATTGGGTTAAGAATCTCCCCATTGGGCTGCTCAGAGTCCAAATCACACCTCAAGAAAATATCAAGCTTAGTCCCTTTGAACTCATTTATGGGAGGCCCTTCCTAACCTCTGACATCCTGGTGGACCCAGAACAGCATTAAATTACCCAATTTGCAACTCTGTTAGGAGCTGTCAGGAATGCTCTGACTGAATATGCCAATAAGTATCCCCCCAAACCTCTTTGGAAATAAAAAGGAGTGTCCTGCTGCAGTACAACCTGGAGATTGGGTCTATTTAAAGTCATGGAAAACCCAAAAGGGAGAACAGTTAGATGTCAAATGGAAGGGACCCTACCAAGTCATACTCACCACTCCAATGGCAGTAAAACTTGAAGGTCTCCCCAGCTGAACTCATAATTCTAGGATTAAACCAGCACCACCTCTTGCTTTCCCCTACCCCCCAGGGACTCCAGAATATACCTGTGAGCCATTGGAGGACCTCAAGTTTTTAGAAAGGCCCCACCCCCCTCCAGTGGAAAGGATAAAAAGAGGTAAAATTGTACCTTCCCTTTTCCTTTTGGCCTTGCCATAGTCATCTTTAATCCCAACAAGGGAAATTGTCTTTTCTATATTTTGGGGGGGCCCTGTTTGGTTTTTGTTTGCTTAACCTCCTTGCCAGGTTTGTCTTCTCCAGGATTCAAGCCATCAACCTCTGGATGACCACTAAGGCTATGCAAATCTCTGACTGAATCCAATTTCTCCAACCCACTGAACCTGGCATCATCCACATTCTGGAGTCTGACTCCTTGAATGTGAAGTCTGACCCCCTTGAATGGGACCCAGAGAGTCAGGGATAGCTCTACGACCCTTTACAGCAGGAAGCACTTTCAGAAGCTTAGAACTTCGTCCTTCACCCCAAAGGAATTTGGGTCCATTTGTTTGAGGGGGGAATGATGGGGTACAGGCTCTGGGAACCCCCTTAAAGTCTGATTGAATCTTCCCAATTGATGAGGCATTTGCCTGAGGCCATAGGCCTTTCCTTGTGGTTCTGCCCAGACCTCTGTTACTAGCCTAGCCCTCCATTGTCCATCTACTTCCCACCCTTGAGCCTATCAAAATATCTATACCCAAATCAACTGTTACCTGACCTCATTAACTCTTCCTGAAGACCCTCCCCAAACTCCTCCCCTAGACCACCCCTAGATTCCTCCCACAACCTTTCTGTATATAAGACACATCTTGCCTCCATGTGGTATGAGAACGCCATAGAATTTTCTAGCACTGACTTACTCTGTGTCCAATACAAGTGAATTTTTAATAAACTTTGCTTTTCTTTGGCTGAGAGAAGACTTGAGTTGAATTCATTTGGCAGGACAGGGGTGTTGGTATTTTGGGGTCTCAAGCTTCCCTAACCCTATACATAATCATTTTATGATGACCCTCTTCAAAAATATGGACACTAATAGTTTTGTTGTTTTTTTCTCTGCAGTCATGTCCAATTTATTGTGACCCTGTTGCAGTCTAGGAGTCTTGGGAACCTGGAAATGCAAGGGCAAAGGGAACAGGTCTGCCTTGAGAGAATTCAGCTACTCAAGTATTCTTTCAGTTCAAGTAGTTTACTAAAACACTGATTGGGGTGGGCTAGATTCCTAGTGAGTCTGGGCATTTGTGACACCAATATAAAGCAGGCCAGATTTTAAGAATCTAAGCAATTTAATGGGAGCAAGACTGATCTTTTTTTTAAAAGCAATTGGGGTTAAGTAACTTGCTCAAGGTTACACGGCCAGGTGTTTCTGGGTGGGTAATAAGTGTCTGAGCCCGGATTTGATCCCCAGGTCGTCCTGACACTGGAGCCGGTGCTCTTACTCACTGTGCTACCTGGCCACCCCTGATTTTTTTTTTATAAGGGAAAAAGATTGTGGCAAGGTTTTGATGGAATTAAGGAGAGGATCAAGAACCAAGGAGCCTGGGGTGATCTGGAAGTAACAGAGAAGGGTTCTAGATGGGATTAAGGGGTGGGAAGTAGTCTTCAGGTGGAGGTAACAGACAATAAAGGGCTTGTGGTCAGCACCACAGTGAAAAAACAGTTGAAAGGATTATTGAGTATCTAGGTAGGGATGTGTGGGAAAGTTCAGGAGCTGGGTTGTGATTTTGGGGTCCAGGTCCCATACCCCATCAACCCCATGGACCATAGTACACTACACCCTTCTATCCTCCACTATTTCTCAGTATGTCCAAGTTCAAGTTCATTGTTTCTATGATACCATCCATATATAGAGATATTTTTAACCTTAAAGTTTGGTTAAAAGAGACAAACAGGCTAGGTGATATACATTTATATGATTTATTCCCTTAAAGCTAGATGAAGCTAGCAAGCTAGTATGTGCAAGGAGCCAAAACTTAAGTTCTGACTACCTGATACAAGATTGACAAAGTTTTTTATATGTTTATGGACAATCCTAGGATGTTTGTGTCCCTCATATTTATGGTCTCCATATGTTTTTCATATATACCATGATAAAAGGAGTCGCTTAGTTGTAAACACAAGACAATATACAAGATGGTGTTGGTCAAAATCTACAATCTCAGGATGTCTCTGTTTCCCCCCATTTGGAGTATAGCCCCAAGATAAGAGAAATTCCATTATTCTGAATTTCCAGGTATCCTACCATAAAGGGGAAGGAATATCCACTGTCAACCTTATCTGATCTTTCAAGTTACTGACAGAGGAAAGGGCATTTTTAAAGCAGAACAAAGCAGTCTGGTTGATTAGTTCAGACTTTGAATCTTATTGAGAGTTGTCAATATATGTACATATGTACAGACATATGTGTATCTATCAACATATATCTATATGTATGTATGTATACATACATATACATGTATATTAATGGTATAGATGGTAAATTAGATTGCAAACTGATGCAACAAAACAAATTCACATTGGGGAGATGAAGATGCTATAGAGTTTGAGGAAGGGTGACAGGATATGTATAACTTATACTTATGTTTATAAGGCAAGGTTTTGTAGAGGAGATGGCAATTGATCGAACTGGACCTTGAAGTACTAATATAAGAGCAACAGGAAGAGAAAGAAAGGGTCCATTCAGGCAAAGTATTACAAGCCAAGAGAATATCAGAACAAAGGCATAGAAGATGGAAAGAGAAATTAAGTAAGATTTTTGTCTGGAACATAGCATTTGCACAAAAGAACATGTAGAAATGAAGCTGGAGCCAGGCTAAGGGGTACCTTGAATACCAAGCTAAGAAGTTGATAGAGTGCTGGACTTGGAGCCAGGAAGATCTGAGTTCCAGCCCTATCTCAGATATTTAGCAGTTCTGTGGTCCTTAGTTTGACCTCTCTGAGTATCAATTTCCTCATCTGTAAAAATGGGCATAATAATATCACCTACCTCATAGGCCTGTGAAGATAAAATGAAATTATATATTTGAAGCATTTTGCCAACTTTAAAGTGTTACATAAATACTATTATTATTCCATAGACATTAGGTACCTAATGAAGAGTTTTGAGTAAGGTCATGATCGAAGTGATAGTTTGAGATCAGGTGGCTGAGTTGATTGGAGAAGGAGCCAAAGAGAAGGATTTTATTTGGGAAGCTTTTGTAATGGCTTAGGTATGATATAATTAGGGGATGGACTAGGATGGTGGCAGTGGAAATGGAACGTAAAGGACACAAGCTAGAGATTTTGTGAAGAACAAAATCCTAGCCCCATCCTCATTATCTTTTGCCTGGAATACTGTGATATTCTACTGACTAACCTCCTTGTCTTTTCTCTTTCCTTCCTAATTCATCCTTAACACTGCTACCAAAGCAATAAGCTTAAGAATTGAGTCTGAAAGACTTTGGATGACTTCAGATGGAGATTAGAGTTAGCTTTTTATGCCCTTTGATAAAGAAGCCAGTTAACATGGATTAAAAGTAGGATACAGCCTTGCCTCCTGAGGCAATCAAGTTCTAGAGGGGAAAAACTTGTTTTATCTACGTGAAGCCAAAGGGATGTGATAATCATTAAAGATTTGTTTTTGCCCAAAGTCTGAATTAATCAAACAGACTGCTTTGCTTTGCTTTAAGAATGCTTTTTCCTGTGTTTGCAACTTGAAAGACTAGATAAAGTCAGCAAAAGGTGTTCTCTCCTTTGTGACAGGATGCTGGGAAATTCAGAATAACGAGATTTCCCCTTATCTTGGGGACATATTCCATATGTGGGGAAAACACAGACATCCTGAGGTTGTAAATTCTGCTGACACTGCCTTGTCAACTGACCTGTATTTACAACCAAGAAACTTCCTTTTTCATGATATGGAGAGTAAACATATGCAGATCATAAATTTGTGTTGACAAAGTCAACCTGAACTGGGGTGGCTCTAAAATCTATTTAAGCTTTCTCACTATTTTGCTCAGGCAGTCAAAACTTAGTTTCTGGCTCCATGACTATGAACTGCTAACATGATCATGATCATGAAAAGCTAACTTTAAGGGAATAAATGAAATAGCTGTATCACTTAATCTTTAGCCAAACTTTTTAGGTTAACAGATGGTACAGTAGATACTGATTCTTTCACACCATCCAATGGTACACATTGCAATCCATCCATGCAATGTTCACCTTTAAGCAAAGATTAGGCTTTGGAAGAAGACTTTTGTGGAGGAAGTGTTTTCATTCATTTGCATTAAAATGGGGTTTGAGAAAGGTAAGCAAACTCCACTGAGCTCAAGGACTGTGTTACTAAGTGCCTAGCACAGTGCTCTGCACACATTAGGCCCTTACAAATTCATTGACTGAAGAATGACAAATTGAGAACCAATTAATCTCTTTCCTAAGGAATTAATCTCTCTCTCTCACCCTATTCCCACATTACCCACTTCTAGGAGATTGTAAGTGACTTTCCCAGGGTCAAACAGTTAGTGAGTGTATGAGGCAATATTTGAACTCAGCTTTTCCTGATTCCAAGTCCATCAGAAAATCCACTATATCACTTAACTGTCTATTACTGTTGAGGGTACCAACTGTCCTCACAGTCATGTAGGCTCACAACTTTTTTGTCAACCTCAATTCCTCACTCTCATTTACCCAATATAAAAATCTCATATAAATTTTTAAACAATTTTTTACCAGGGTGGCTAGGTGGCACAGTGAATAGAGCACCAATAGAATAGGTCACTAGACATTTACCTGGAGTCAGGAGGACATGAGTTCAAATCCGGCCTTTGACACTTAACACAAAAACTAGCTGTGTGACTTTGGGCAAGTCACTTAACCCCAATTGCCCTCCAAAAAGAAAAAAAAAAACTTACCACCACAGCTCTCATATAGGTCTCTTCATACAGCTACCATTCCAGTTCAGATTCTCATCACCTCTCACTTAGGCTATTATCCTAAGCTTCTAGTTGGTCTCCCTACCTCATTAATCCCCACTCTTTTCCATACTATACTCAACTGCCAAAGTGATTTTCTTAGAGCCCAAGCCTGTCCACATCACGCCCTTCCTCTCCCTCCCTCCAAGCTTCTGTAGTTTACTAAGACCTCTAAGATAAATTATAATATCTGCTGTTTGGCATTTAAAAATCTTACAACTAGGATCCTTCCTACCTTTTACTTTACTCTCTTCCATATACTCTTTAATCTAATAACATTGCCTTCCTTGATATTCCATCAACAGGATACTTGAGTATCTCCAAATTCCAAGCCTTTTCAATGACTGTCCCCCATGCTCTCCTTCCTTATCCTAGTCTCATAGTTTCTTTCAAGCCTCAGCTGAAATCTCACCTTTGTCAGGATACCTTGCCCATCTTCTCCCCTTCCTCACCCAGTCCCTTCTCTCTACAGCATATATCCTTATTTATTCACAGCTATTTGCATGTTAGGGCAGTTAGGTGGAGAAGTGGATAATGTCAGGAAGGCCGCTCTTCATGAATTCAAATCTAGCTTTAGACATTTACTAGCTGTGTGACCCTGGGCAAGTCACTTAACCCTGTTTCCCTCAATTTCCTTCTCTGTAAAATGAGCTGGAGAAGGAAATGGCAAAACACCCCAGTATCTTTGTCAAGAAAATCCCAAATTTTGGTCACAAAAAGTTGGACACAACTGAACAAGGTGTGTGTATCACACATACACATACATACATACATATATACATATATATATTCTGAACTTGCCTTTGACCATTTTAAGGGTGTGTGGGGTTTTGGGGAACACCTTTTGAGAACAGCTGGTCTTGAGCACTGAGAAGTTATATGACTTGCCAGGGTCACTGAGCCAATATGTGTCAGTGGTGCAACTTAATAATAATAGCTAACATTTATATAGTGCTTACATACACACACACACACACACAAACTAGGAGGAAGCTAAGTGACCTGATGGATAGTCTTGTACTTTGAGTAAGGAAGCTCTGAGTTAAAAATCAAGGTCACTTACCGTGTTGATCCTGAACAAGGCACTTAACCTGTCTGCCTCAGTTTCTCCAAATGTAAAACTGGGATCATAGTATCTACCTCACAAGGTTGTTGTGAGGATCAGATGAAATATCTGTAAAAGCATGCCTGGCACATAGTAGGCACTTAATAAATCCTTATTAAGCTCCCTTCAGAACTCTTGCCGTTTTTGTAACTGACAAACCCTCAATTTCACAACTGCACATTGTTCTCTTTATCCTTGTCCTGATTTCTATGTTTTCCAAATTTTTTTTAAACTTTTGTATATGAACATGATGTGAGGAATACAATTTGTGGTTCTTCCAAAACTTTCCAATTTGGAAACAAACATCTAATCTGGTTCTATTAGCGTTTGTGTTACATGTAGGGGCATGCATGTGTGCATGTTTGCATGCGTACTTGGTCAGATATGGGAGCTGGCCTTCCACAGAATCCTGCGGAGTGGCGCTTCTCTTTCTCAAACCTCCACCCCTCAGCCTACACCACATCCCGGTCCCTGGAGTTTGGGGGCCCTAGAGCCCGCTCCACCCACAACATTTTACGACAGACCCCAGAAGTCGCGTTCACCGGCTCGGCCGTAAAGCAGGCGGCGCCCGGGATTCCGCGACAAGTTTCCTAGCAACGGCTTCAAGCCCGGGAAGTCCCCGAACAGCCGGAGCCCCCTTCCCGGTCCCAGCGCTAGCCAGGCGCGTCCCCGGCCTCGCTCCGGCCCGCGCACCCTCCCGCCCCGGCACCAGTTGACTCGGGCGCTCATGGAGGAGGAGGGGCGGGACGGGGGCGCGGCGGCGGCGGGGGCAGCGGGGGCAGCGGGAGGCGGCGGCGGCCCCGCGGAGCTGTGCCTCATGGACAAGGGCATCGGCAGGTAAGGGACGCGCGAGCCCGGCTCCGGGTCCTGCCTCGTGGGGCCTCCCCAGAGCAGCGTCCGCTGGACCCTTTGCTGCCGCCAAATTTCCGATGGGCCAAGCTACATTTCCGCCGCCAGCATCAATCTGTCAATCACGAAGCAAGCATTAAGCGCTTCCTGTGTGCCAGGAGCTAGGTAATAATAGACAGCATTCATAGAGTGCCAAAAAGGCATTACACACTTGTAAGTTATACGTTTATCTCACGAGATAAGTGTCCTGTTATACTGATAGTTGGCCGTGGGGAGATGGAGACCTAGCCTCATATTCCTTAGGTATTAACTATGTGACTGGGCAAGACATGTAACCTCAGTCTCAGTTTTCTCATCTGTAAAATAGGGGTCACGCTAGCTCAGATGAGACAGTGTTTACTGCACTATGCAAACCTTGAAGGATATATAATTCCTGGCTATTATTATGATCCTTACAAACAGCCCTTCTAGGTAACTGCTATTGTGAGCCCCATTTTTATAGGTAAGGAAACTGACAAGAGATCGAGAGACTCGTCCAGGGTCTCACAACTAGGAAGCAAGGCTCCAAACCCTTATCTTTCTGACTGCCAGGTCAGCATTCTGTTCAAGCAACCAAGCTGTAAACGTTCAAGTGCTTTACATGCTACTGGAAGACTTCAATTCACTAATCCAATTCATAGCTTGGTAGACCTGAGATTCAGCTTGGAGATCCAGTAGTCCCATTCCCTCCTGGAAAAGGACGGCGTTAAATGGCTTTCTGCAGTGAGCAGGTTGTTGGCCTCGGAATCAGGAAGACCTGGGTTCATACTGACTAGGCCTTAATTACCATTGGAAAATCCCTTACCTCTCCAGAGCTCATTTCCTCATCTGTAAAATGGGGATGGTAGTAATAGTAGTAGTTATTATCTATTTCACAGAATTATTGTGAGGCTCAAATAATGACAATGTATGTAAAGGGTTTTGCAGGTTTTAAGTTGTCATGTAAATGTCAGTAATTATTTTTTGTCCAGATCTGTGATTTCATTGGTTTATGGAGTTCATTAGGGGGAAATTCTCTTTACCTGGACAAGTTGGCATCTTCTTAGTGGTGCAGTGGAGTCAGGAAGACCTGCTTTTTCATTTCTTCTCAGATACTTATCCTTTTTTTTATTACTTAATTAATTACTTAACTTCCATTTGCCTCAGTTCCCTCATCTGTAAAATAGAGGTGTTAATAGTGGTACCTACATTCCAGAGTTATTTAAAGGACCAAATAAGATAATAATAGTTGTCAAACACTTTGTAAAACCTTAAAAAACTACACAGGTGCTAAATGACTTGCCCAGGGACACACATCCAATATTTTTTTTTTTGATGGGGGTTAGGATTTAATCTTCCTGACTCAGTTATTATTACTCAGATTCACACAGAACACTAGTGGCAAGGGATAGCAGCAGAATCTATGTTTCCTGGCTTCTTATCCTGCTTGCTTTTTCCCATTTCATCATGATGCTAACTAAAGGATAGTAAACTGGCCCTGTTATTTCATTAGTATGAACAGACTTCCTTTACCAGTTCAAGCTGGCACCTTCTCCACAGCTTAGAGTTTTTGCTGTTTAGACTCCAGAGCACTAAAGGTTAAGTGACTTGCCTAGACTCACAAAGCCAGTTTGTGTCTGATGTGGGTATGAAGCCAACTCTCTAGGCTACTTCAGGCTGACTCTTCATGCTGGGGATATGAGGACAAAATTAAAAATGTTCCTTGCCCTCAGGGAATTTACAGACTAATAGGGAGATATATTCAGACAATTTTAGTACAAATCAGAATGTGTAAAAATACATAGGAAATGTTCATTGGAGAAAGTTGAGATTTGAGGGGGAGGGTCTATTTCTTTTTTTAGGGGGAGGAAAAGGTTTGTTTCTAATTGAGATGCAGGAGTGGTGTAGGAAAACTTCATGGAGGAGGTATTTCTTGAGAGGGGGCTTGAAGGAATACAATTTCAACAGGTAAAGATGTGAAGGGAAGAAAGTGCCTTACACATAGGCACTGGATAAAATAAATTGAAGCACTGAGGGAGTTGGGGGTGGGGCTGCTGTGGGGAGACAGGAGGAGACACATAATTAGCTAGTAGTCTAGTTTGAATGGATTAAAGTTTCTTTTCCCTTATACTCTGACAAAAACAGAGATCATGTAGAAATTGTATGCAACAGGCTAATCTAGGAAGGGTTAATTCTGAGCAGCAGTAGGGACATTAGGAAGAGAAGAGGGTTTGGGGAAAAAATGAGTTTAGTTTGGAAATGTTGAGTTTAAGAGGTCTATAGGTCATTCATAGGTATTTAGAAATGCTGGGCTGAAGGTCAAGAGAGAGGTTAGATTATGAGATGAGGAGAGGGGAGATGAGGAAATTCTTGGTGAATGACCTCAATTTTCTATGAAACTTCTAATGAAGTCATACTGGACTTCAGCTAAAAAAGGTAGGAGGGAAGTGCTATGGAAGCTTGAGGAAAGATCTTTTTAATAGCTGTGGTGGAAAGATGGATGTGAATTCTGTTAGGAAGGAGTAAAAAGATTGCTGCAGTATTAGCAGAGTTAAGATTAGATAACTTCTTATTCAGCAGCACCCAAGTAGGCACAGGGTGGAAGTCGTTCTAGGTTGGGGTTTAGCAAGGTGTGGATAGTGATTGGGAATCCCTTTGTCAAGGAATTTGAGAGTAAAGAATTGGGTAGAATTGAACTGTCTCTCTAAAAGACAGAGATTGGGAACAGAGGAGTGTTTAAGTAGAGGAGGGGTATAGAACTGACAAAATATTGATGGGGGAGGGATTAGACATCATTGTAAGGATCAAGAATAGGTTTAGCAATATTATCAGATAAAAGGAATTTCTTGATCGGGGAGATGATTGCAAGATTAAGGATGTAGCATTTTTTATGTAGCTGAGGTAGATTTGGAGGAGCAAATTATAGCATCTGAATAGATTTAAGTAACTGGAAATTAAGGAGGTTGATAACCCCCATGATAGCAGGAATTGAGATTGGGCACTGAATTTATTAACAGCGGCAGGCACAGTGGATAGAGTGCCGACCCTAGAGTCAAGAGGACCTAAGTTCAAATACAGCCTCAGACACTTACTAGTTGTGTGACCCTGGGCTTAATACTGTTTGCCTCAGTTTCTTCATTTATGAGATGGAGCAGGAAATGGCAAACCACTATAGTACCTTTGCCAAGAAAACCCCAAATGGGGTTACAAAGAATTGGATATGACTGACTGAATGAATAAAATTGAACTCATTAAAAAAAGAAGATATCCTGGGGGTTAGTAGATAACAACTCTCTGGATCTGGTTTGAATGATAAATTTGGATAGTTTGAACCTCAGAGGGGAGAGGGTTGCTAAATAATGGTGGTAAAGGGAAAATTTGGAAGTGGCAAAGGGGAGGAAGAAGGGTTCAGACTCCAACTTCAGGACCATTGAGTTTAGGGGTATGAGAGAAAGTAAAATTAGAACTGGAAAAGAAGGTCATAGATGTCATCTGCCAGAAGCCAAGCAGGTCTTAGACCCAAAGAGCAGAAGCAGTTTGTGAAGTCTACAATGGGAAAGTTTGTTATATTTGTATTGCTGTGAAAAGGACCAGCAGACTTGTAGTGGCACAGTGAAGGGATAAGATAAAGTTGAATTGGGGTGAAAGAGTTAGAAAGGAAGAGGTGTGTTCTTTGAAGGAACAAGGGAAAGGGACGGGCTTTTATTAAGTGACTACTTTGTGTCAGGCACTGTGCTGAGTTCTTTACAAACATCTCTTTGGCACACAGGGGTACAGTATGACAGGGATTTTGAGAATAGTGATTCAACAGAAGCATCTACTATGTGCCAGATACCATGTTGATTGCTGGAGATAAAAACACAATGAATCAAAAAAACCATACTTGAAAGCTTACGTTCTAATAGATAAAACAAATACATATATATACACGGAATAAATCTAAATAGAGTAAATGCCAAGTAGTGAAATCAAGGGGGGGAAAGAGCTAGCAATTAGAAAAGTCAGGAAATGCTTCATGAAGAAAAGTGGTCCTTGAGCTGTAATTTGAAAGAAGAGAAGGATTCTTTTTTTTTTTTGCCTTTTGGAGGGCAATTGGGGTTAAGTAATTTACCCAAGGTTACACTGCTAATTTTTGTGTGTGTGTGTGGGTGTTAAGTGTCTGAGGCCTGAACCAAACTCAGGTCAGTCTGACTCCGGGACCCACTTTGCTCACTTCGACACCTAGCCGCCCCAGAAGGATTCTTGAAGAGAGGGTGAGGAGGTAGTGTATCCCAGGCATTGGTTATGGCCCATGCAAAGGTAAGGAAAGAGAAGATAGAGTGACAGAAAGCCAATATAGTTCAGAGTACAAAAGGAGTAATGTTTAAAAAGGCTGGAAAGATAGATTGTGAAAAGCTTTAAAAGCCTAACCAAGGAGTTAATATTTTATCTGAAGGGCAGTAGGGAGCCTACTATAGATGATTGAAGAGTGGAGTCACACACACATGGTAATTAAGAAGCTGTTGCAATGATTTAGATGAAAGGTGATAGTGAACTAAAATAGTAGTAACTTTGTGAGAATAAGGAGTAGGAGGTAACTAACCTTTGGAGAATGAGCCCTGGCAGAGTATTGTTGGACAAGAGTTGTTCTTCAGGAAAACCAGGGGGTGGAATGTTTTGAATCAGATCGTTCCTCAAGGACATGTCTTCTAGGTCTAAGACTTGGCTACAATGGCCTCTTGTTCTAGTTCTGGAGCACCTGTAGCCCTGAGACAGGAGCAACAAATTGCTTGTGGATAGTTAAAATGAGAGGTGGTGAGGGCCTGAAATGGAATGATTGTTTTATAAAAATAAAGGTATCTGTACAAAAAATTATGTGGGAGTACACAAAACTAGGCAACTGACTGGGCATAGGAGGTCAGTGAGAGGGAAAAGTCAAGTACACATGACTCATTAGTTTTGAACTTGTATGATTGGAAGACAGAAATAGAGATGTTAGGAGGTGGTACAGGTTTAGAGGGGAAGATGAATTTAGTTTTTGACAAACTGATATACCTATGGGATATTCCAGTGGACATGCCTGGAAAATAGTTAGAGATGTTGGACTAGAGCTTATGAGAGGGATGGAAGCTTGAAATTTAGATGTGAGAGTCAGTGGCATAGAGATAATAGTTGGATCTATGAGACCTGATGAGATCACTGAAAAAGTATATAGAGAAAAGAAAAAGCCTAGGACAGGGTGCTGAATACAACTAGCCATATGGTCAGGATATGGTTCAGAAACAGAGGAAATATAGAAGGACTGGTCAAACAGATAGGAAAAGGATTGTCACAGAGCAGTATCATGAAAAACCAGGGAGGAGGGGCGGCTAGGTAGCACAGTGAATAGAGCACCAGCCCAGGAATCAGGAGGAACCGAGTTCAAATTCGGCCTCGGACATGTAAGATAAAAACTAGCCATGTGACCTTGGGCAAGTCACTTAACCTCAATTGCCCTACCTTCTCCCCTCCAAAAAGAAAAGAAAAGAAAAACCAGGGAGTGCTTAGAAGAAAGGGTTAGTTATCAATGTCAGATGCTTCAGAGAGGTGAAGAAAGATGAGAACTAAGGAAAAAGTTATTAGATTTTTTCAGTGAAGAAATCATTGGTAACCTTGGAGTCAGCAATTTCAGCCAAGTAATGGGGAAGGAAGCCAGATTAGAAGAGGTTGAGAAGTGGTGGGAGGTAAGAAACTGCAACAAATATAAACAGGTGTTAAGTTTGAAAATTAAGGCAAATTGAGACAATAAAGTTCTAAGCACATTCATTTTATTAGTGAGACTAGTAGTCAACAACAAAATGGGTCTTGGACTCCTCAGCAAGTGTAATGGTAAGGGAATTTGAAGATCTTCCCAGCCCCTTAATGGGCTTCCATGGAGTCCAACAGGAAGGGCTTGATTATGGGAGGCTTGTTTTTCAGGAAGGCCCACACCTTTTGTCACTTTGTAATTAGGCAGTGGGTCATGAGGGTTTTCATGCCCTCTGACCCTGAAGAAGTGTTTATGTACTCTGAGGTTAACATTTGGTTTGGGGCTCTCTTATGGGAAGAGTTGTGTGATTTGGCTAGATGAGACTCAGGGTAGCAGTTGAGCCCCCCAGGTTTGAAAACCCAAATGTTGGTGCTTCTTTCTCTGGCAACTAACTATGTATGTATGTAATGGTCAGACAGCTAGAAACCCTGTCTGTTAGTCTGTTGAATTGTGTTATTTTCTCTGTATTTCTGTCTGCTTATAATTTCTGTTTGTATTTTCTGAAGTTTGGGTTGTTGACTTTTTCCCCCAGATTGTTAACCACTTTTAAATTGTTTTCCTTTAATAAAGCAGATCAAAGAACTTGTGCTAACAACCATCCTGGATATGCTAGGGTCCTTGCTGTGAGGTAGGGCTAACTAGCCTTCACATAGTTTTGTGAAGTACAAGAGAACAGAAAATAGGAAGCATCACAGGTAGAAAAGAATGTGATTGGTTACAAAGTCAGAAGTATCATAGTTAGCAGTAACAGTATGATTGACTGGACATTTGGGGGTAACAAATTCCATCCTGCTGTCCAGAAAGGTTGATTGAGAAGAGTTCTTAATTGAACAGAGATTAACAGACAATTCTGTAAGTCTTGTTAGTAGGGTAACAGACCTTCCCTAATTGTACATGGGTATGCAAGGCTGTATAGAGATCAGTTTTCTTTTGGTTAAAGTGATTTTTAGGGAAACAACTTTTAAAACTTAATTCATAAAGGAAAACTGAACTTCTGCACTCAAGAACTTCTGAACTTAACTCAGAGACAAAGAAACATGTCGCAGGCAGTTAAAGAACAGAATTAATTACAGAATGGTTTCAAATAGAAAATCAAAAGTTAATATTTTATTTTGTCAGGTTTTTTTCCTGTTATCTGTCCCTTTCTTTTTTTTTTGTTACTAAAACTTAAATATACAATAAGAAAAGAAAAAGAGGGGCAACTAGGTCGCGCAGTGAATAGAGCACCAGCCCTAGAGTCAGGAGGACCTGAGTTCAAATCCAGCCTCAGACATGTAACACAAAAACTAGCTTTGTGGCCTTGGGCAAGTCATTTAACCCCAACTGCCTTCCCAAAAGCAAAAAAAAAAATTTTTTTAATCTTTGGGGTGGCCAGGTAGCACAATGAGTAAGAGCACTGGCCCCAGAGTTGGGATGACTTGGGATTGAATCTGGGCTCAGATACTTAGCACCACACCCAGAAATAACTGGCCGTGTAACCTTAAGTAAGTTACTTAACCCCAATTGCTTTAAAAAAAAAAAAAAGAAAAGAAAAAGAAACATAAACTTAAATATTAAAACCTAAGTACAAAATAAGAAAAGAAAAAAATGTCATGTGCACAGCAGAACATAAGAGAGGATTCAAAATATATAGCAATAAATTTCCATTTCAAGAAAGCCTATATAATAAATATCACTCATTGTGTTGAGAACTGTCCATCTTTTCTTTGCTTCCTTGTTAGTTTACTTTTGTTCTCTGCTGTGCACTTTTTACTTTGTTCTTTTTTCCCCTTTTCTTTCGCCCACCCCAAGAAGGCTTCATATAAGCACAGATATATTTATATTGGGATATAGATATACACATATATATATATAGCACATCCATATATATTACATATACTTTCCCTAATAAATTCTTAATTCTGATCTTTGTTTTTATGTTTGTGCATATCTGTCCCTTATTTTTGTATTCACATGGCTACCATTCTAGTCCAAGCCTTCACCCTCTCCTGGACTATTTCAGTATCTAGTGACTCCAGTTCCTCTTCCATCCATTCAGTCCTCTCTGCAGCTGCCAAATTGATATTCCTAAAGTAGAAGTCTAACCATATCATTCTGCTGCTGAGGAAGCTTCAGTGACTCCTTGTGTACTCAGTTTGGCCCAGTTTAAGCCCTTCACAGAAATTTGACTCATATCTATCTTTCCAGATTGATTTCTTGTTATTCCCCCTCATGTACTCCAATTGAACTGACTTACCTGCTGTTCCCTGTACATGACATTTGAATTCCCACTTTCATGCTTTTGCAAAATTTGTTCCTTATGCCTGGAATACAACCTCCATTTCACTTCCACCTCTTTAGAATCCCTAGTTTCCTTCAAAACTCTGCTTATATTTGGGGGAAAACATGAGCTTAATTTGGAGCACATTGAGTTTGAAATACTAGTGACACATGGTTGGAGATGTATAGTAATTGGAGGTGTGTGCTCCTGGAGCTTCGGAGAAAAGTTAGGGCTGAAGATAAATATTTGGAAGTGCCATATAGGTAATAGTTGAAGAAAGAATGAGGTAGTCAAAGGAAAGTATACAATGAGAAGAAAACTTTTAATTCATTTTTATAGCGCTTTGAGGTTTACAAAATGCTTTCATCACAACAGTCCTATGAGGTGGGTTATATATTAAAGTGGGGAGAATATGCCCCACTTTACACAAAAGAAACTGCATCTCAAACCTGGCTAAATGCACATAGTTAGTGAGGTTCAGAACACTGGGACTCAAGTCTTGAGACCAGTGTTTTTAGGGGATAAAACCATCAGGTACCTTGAGGGAACACTTGTCTTAAAGGGGTAGGTAGGTAAGAGAAAGAAAAGACAGTGAGATACCAGTAGGAGTAAGAAAACAATGAGAGCAGTGTTGTGTTTTGTGCGTTGGCCAGATGTGTGGGTGAGCTTGAAAGAATATCCTTAGAGAAAGGGTCATTAACAATGTCAAATGCTCCAGAGAAGTCACTTGATGACCACTGGATTTGATGATGATAGCTGAGGAATTAAGGAGAGCAGATGATTAGAAAGTTGCCACGTTAGGCCTAGATCGTTTTTTCAAGAAGTTAGCTGTGAAGGAGGAAAAGAATTAAGATGGTAATTGGATAGCAGCAAGGTTGAGGGTGAAGGAAGAAAAGTTATTGAAGATGCATGAGGTAGAAATGATAATTACTAGACCAGGGTCCTAGACAGCACTAGTGAAAAGGAAGTGCTGATGGGATCAAGATGCAGCCTTAGCAAGAAGAAAGATGAACTCTTCTACTGGAACCAAGAGGGAAAGAAAAGAGAATATATGATAATACTGAGGAGTTTTGAGGGATAACACTGAAAGATTTCAGAACCCTGATAAACATCATTATCAATCATTAATTCAGAAGACTGATGGTGAACAATGCCTGCTGACTCCTGGCATAGTGGGGACAGGCTAGAAGTACAGAATCAGAAATACATTTTCAGCCATGGCCAATGTGTTGATTTGTTTTACTTCCCTGAATTTTTTGTGTCAAGGAAGAATTCTGTTGTGGGTGGAGGGAGGGGAATGTGAGTCAGTGGAAAGTTTTGGTGATGTAAAAGTAATTGTAATGTAAAAAAAAAATAGGAATTTTAAAAAAATGAATTTTAAGAGAAGAAACAAGTTGAGAGAGTTCTTGTCCTTTTTTTAATCTCATTGAAGTAGGTGGTTAAAGTCATTGATGTAATTAAGAAGTAGGAAAGTAGGGGAGGCCAGGTGGCTCAGCGACTAAGATCACCAGCCCCAGAGTCGGGATGACCTGGATCAAATCCAGGCTCAGACACTTAGCAATAATTGGCCGTGTAACCTTGAGCAAGTTACTTAACCCCGATTGCTTTAAAAAAAAAAAAAGAAGTAGGAAAGCAGTTGAGGAAAGCTGAAAACTTGAGGAAGAGTTTTGGAACAGCTCTGGGGAATGAAATGGAATCAGTAAGTAGGGGAAAGAAGACTTGTTGAGCCGCAGTAAAGAAGACCTGACTGGAATTATTAGCAATTCACTTTTTTAAAAAATCTAGGGAGGCGGCTAGGTATCCCAGTGAGTTAGGGAAAACCTGAGTTCAGTTCCGGCCTCAGACACTTAACACCCACGCAAAAAAAAAAACTATCTGTGTAACCTTGGGCAAGTTACTTAATCCAAATTGCCCTCCAAAAGGCAAAAAAAAAAAAATCTAGGATGTGTTAGGGACAGTGCACATGTTGCCCAATTTACTCTATAAGATCCTGTGTTGAATGCTGTTCTTTCTGTTCCCTGCTGTTGTGACTGTTCTCTCTCCCTTCATATTTCTACAGGTACCCATATTATTCTGTATTATCCCTCCTGCTGATACTTACCTATCAGATTTTTTAATGCATTTTGCCCTCTATCAGGAACTAATGTTTTATCTCTCGAGTACTAGAGAAAAGTAATGAGCCCTGAAGTCTTGTCTAACTCTTAAGAGTTTATGCTTCTTTTATTATCTTGCCTCACATTTACTTCATGGCATCCATATGGGTTAGAAAATACTTTAAAAGTTGTTGAACACCTCCACTGTGAGTCTTTAAAAGCAAAATTGATTGTTTTTCTAGCAGGAATCGTTCTCTTGTGGTTCAGCCTGAAGATAGAAGGATGGACTGAACGACTATGTTCTATTCCTTTCATGTTATTCCATTTTAAATTTAAGGTTTTGTTATATATTTGGTCATGCAAAGGTAATTCCATGAAGCTCCACCCTTATCTGTGTCCTGGCCCACACCTGTGACAGCTGCTGTTGCTTCACCATTCTGGCCTCTGCTGCTACATCCATTGAGGAATGGATGAACTTTTGGCATAGCTCTGAACTCTTCTCAAGGGAGTCCCTATTCCCATTACCTTTGCTGGGCCAGGGAGTCCTTGATACCTAACTTGGTGGAATTGTTTTCCTGAATTTCCTACTTGAAATAATTCAAAATTATCGTTCTATATCAAGAGAGGTGAGGCCATTCACTCTTAGCCCAAAGGTAGAGTCTGAATCCATAAACTCCAGAAGGCCTGTGGAAAGGTTGTTGATCCCCCCCACAGAAGACATAAGTTCCAGTTGCTCTGGGAAGAAAGTGACCCAGGAAAACCTAGGTTCTTTTTGAATGACTATCAAGGCAATCAAATTATATTTCCAAACTACTCTTGCCAGAGCTAGAGAAAGGGTCAGCATGTTTAGTAAAAAATATGTTGGAGTGAGAATCAGGAGACTGAATTCTAGTCCTGGAACTGCCATTAATTAGTTGTTGTTTAACCTTTCTGGGCAGCAACTTTCTCAACTACAAAAGGGAAGTTCACAGATTATTGATTTAGAGCTGAAGGGTATCTCAAGTCTGTGGAGTCACAGACTTAGAACCACAGGGGACCTTAGAAGGCCATTGAGTCCAGATCTCTCATTTTACAGATGAGGAAACTGAGGCTAAGAGAGGTTACACAGCTGCTAATATCTGAAACAAGCCTTCATGACATTAAGTCTAGTGCTTCCTTTCAAATATTACAGTCCATGATATCTTAGTCCCCTGACGGCTCTGGACTTCACATGAGTGATGTGAAATGGTCACATAGTGACCATTAGGAGCAGAATCTGGTACTTGAGGTACTGTCTTTTCTACTTGCCATGACTGGTCATCAACTTTTTTTTTTTTTGATGGGGGAAGGTAGGGCAGTTGGGGTTAAGTGACTTGCCCAAGGTCACATAGCTAGTTTTGTGTTAACTGTCTGAGACCAGATTTAAACTCAGGTCCTCCTGACTCCAGGGCAGGTTCTTTATTCACTGTACCACCTAGATGCCCTGGTCAGCAACTTGTTATAAAATGATACTAACATAAAATAATATACAAAAAGGCCTTGCAAATCCATAAAGCATAATATAAATATCAGTTTTCATTATTGTGGCTTTGTTACATCTTGAGAAAAATAAATATCCAGGTACATTTGCCTCTGCTGTGTATGACATATTTTCATTATTGTTCTGAAATGCTGGTTTAGTTTTTAAAATCTACTGTGTACTGCTAGTCACTTTTTAAAAATTAAATTATTTATTTTTTTTCAACAATCACTTCCATAAGTTTCAAATTTTCTGCCCTTCCTCCCATCTTCATCCTGCCTCCCTCCCCAAGATGGTGTGCAATCTGATATGGGCCCTACACATACATTCCTATTAAACACATTTTCATATTAGTCTTGTTGCATGGGAGAATTATGATGAATGGGGAAAACCATGGGAAAGAAAAAAAACAAATAAGACGAAACATAAAAGAAAATAGTCTTCTCTGTTCTGCATTTTGACTCCACAGTTCTTTCTCTGGATGTGACTGGCATTTTCCATCATGTGTTCTTTGGAATTGTTTTAAGTCCTTGCATTGCTGAGAAGGGCTAAGTCTATAAAAATTATCCCTTGCACACTGTGGCTGTCACTGTGTACCATGTTCTCCTGGTTCTGTACTCAGTATTAGTTCATATAAGTCTTTCCAGGTTTTTCTGAAGCCTGCCTATTCATCATTTTTTAGAGCACAATATTATTCCATTACATTCATATACCACAACTTATTTAACCATTCCCCAGTTGATGGGCATCCCCTCAATTTTCAGTTCTTGGCCACCACAAGAAGAGCTGCTATAAATATTTTTGTACATGTGGGTCCTTTTCCTATTTTTATGATTTCTTTGTGATACAGCCCTAGAAGTGATATTGCTGGGTCAAACGGTGTACACATTTTTATAGTCCTTTGGGCATAGTTCCAAATTGCTCTTCAGAATAGCTGGATCAGTTCACAGCTCCACCAACAATGACTTAGTGTTCCAATTTTCCCACATCTTCTCCAACGTTTATCATTTCCCTGTTTTGTCATGTTAGCCTGTCTGATAGGTGTGGTGTGCTACCTCAGAGTTGTTTTGATTTGTTTCTCTCTAATCAATAGTGATTTAGAGCATTTTTACATATGACTATAGATAGCTTTAATTCCTTCCTCTGAAAACTGCCTCTTCATATCTTTTGACCATTTATCAATTAAGGAATGACTTGTATTCTTGTAAATTTGACTGAGTTCTCTATATATTTTAGAAATGAGGCCTTTATCAGAGATAGTAGTTGCAAAAATTCATTCCCAGTTTTCTGCTTCCCTCCTAATCTTGTTTGCATTGGCTTTATTTGTACAAAACTTTTCAATTTAATGTAATCAAAATTATCCATTTTGCATTTCATAATGTTCTCTATCTCTTATTTGGTAATATACTCCTCCATTCTCCATAAATCTGACAGATAAACTATTGGCTTGCTCCCCTAATTTGTTTATAGTATCAGCTTTTATACTTAGATCATGTACCCATTTGGACTTTTTTCTGGTATATGGTGTCAGATGTTGGTCTGTTGCAAGTCAGCAAAGTAGGAGGGCTTGTTTCTGTTAAATAACATGATAAGCATATTAAAATTTATCTTATGTCTTATTTTTCATCAAACCTATTTTTCATAGCCTGCTAGAAGTATCTTTAAGTTCAAAACTTCATACAATCAACCTTCACTGCAATAATATCTCCAAGATTGAAGGCCTTTGTCATCTTTTGAATTTACGGCATTTAGATCTGTCATCTAATCAAATAAGTCAGATTGAAGGACTCAACACACTGATAAATTTATGTACTTTAAACTTGGCCTGCAATTTCATCACAAAAGTGGAAGGTAAGTAGTTAGTACTTAATTTTATGTACTACTTCAGATTAGTCTGACTATTTTCATTGATTTGTGTCTTTCATGAGAAGAATGTATATTTTATTATTATTCGTTGAAAATTAATCATAGGGGCGGCCAGGTGGCTCAGCGAGTAAGAGCACTGGCTCCAGTGTTGGGATGACCTGGAGATCGAATCCCGGGCTTAGACACTCAGCACCACACCCAGAAATAACTTGCCGTGTAACCTTGAGCAAGTTACTTAACCCCAATTGCTTAAAAAAAAATAATAAATTTATAAAAAAAAAAAGAAAATTAATCATAGGGTTTCTTACTAGACAGAATTCTTTTGTAAGGAGACTATCAAACCTATTGACACAATATCAAAATTTAAATTTATTAAATGTTTTTAAAATGTTCTCAATAATAATGGGTTTTGTTAGTTTTTCTGGCTTCATAAGGAATAGTGACATTACTAAAAATACTTTTGATTTTTTGGGGGTTAACATTAAAACTTGTAGATATATGAAAAGTGATTCTTATGTTGCCTTTTCATTTTCATTTTTTTAGGACTTGAAAAGTTATTGAATCTAACTAGACTTAATTTATCTTATAATCATATACACGATCTTCAAGGTAAGTGGATTTGGAAATAAATGATATGATGCTAAAAGAAATTAACCATATATCATGAAGTATTTCAGCACAGGGTAGGGTGATGTTAAATTTTTGTATATTAATATTTTGTATATATCAAGTATTGACCTGTGCTCTTAACAGAGCATTCTGCTTTGGCACTTTGTGGACAAAATTTATGTTCCTTCTTACTGTCACTCAGAAATGGGCAAGCTGGAAACCAGCAAGAATAGAGTCCTGTAGGTGAGGCAAATGGGGCTGATTTCTGTTATTTAACTTCAGCTGCTGAGGGCAACTTGGTGGAAATGGCTCAATTCCAGTATATTAGGTATATAATCAATTTCAACTTGAAACAATGAAAAAAAATTTTTCTAAGGTTAATTCAGAGACTTCTATAAAAAAATTGCACAGTAGTTTGATATAGTACATAATTCAATTGAAGTTATTCTTTCTTGTCTATATACAATTATATTTTGACTAAAGTTAATGAATGCTGAGTGGACATATAAAGGTAATACGATTAAAAGACCAAAATGAGAAGAGCATTGAACTCACTTCTTACAGGGACCTAATCAACCCTTTGCCCCTGGTATTCACGACCACAGAAAGGACTCTTGGAATGCCAAGGGCATAAAACAATTGTGCTGTATTGTTCTAATTTATCCCAGGTTGATTGACCTTCTTGCTTCCCCAAGAATGGCAATGAATTCCAAACAAGTTTTTTATTTCACTCCTAAATCATCACGATATTGAATATAATTATTATTGAAATTCTGGTTATATTTAACCCATGACACTTGTAGTCATACTTCATCTTTCACTTTTGAATGAAACACATGCAGTGACCATGCATGCTTATCACAGATTATTTCCATTTAATATTTGTTTTTCAGATGTTTATTAAGCATCCACTGTGTATAAGACATTGTACTAAGTGCCACAGAGGATACAAGAAAAGAATAAGACTTTAAACAGTTTTCTGTAGAGGAGATAAAACATGTATTCAAATAACTATTAACACCAAGTAGAATATGAATTATGTCAAGAGGGGCTAAAATAAAATGTTTTAGGGAATTTGGAGATTTGTGGACTGGAACAATCAGGAAAGGTATATTGTAGAATATAGCACATGAACTGGGTTTGTAGAATCATAGAAAATTAGAGCTATTTCAACAAAATAGACTTTTTAATATCTGCTTCTAGTTAGAATGTAGTTATCTGTGGCTCTTTTGCAGGCCTATTTTCCTTATTCACTTTTAATGGTGGAAGTAGCAGTTTGGTTTTTTTTTTTGCTTTTTGGAGGGCAATTGGGGTTAAGTGACTTGCCCAAGGTCACATGGCTAGTTTTTGTGTTAAGTGTCTGAGGCCAGATTTGAACTCAGGTCCGCCTGACTCTGGGCCAGTGCTCTATTCACTGCGCTACCTAGCCACCCCTAGCATTTCTTTTTTAGGCTCTCTCAGTAGGCAACCAGAGTTTGGGTTCTTGAAGGAAAATTACTTTTAAGGAACCTAAATTTGATGAATTAATAAATCATCACATTGAGCTTTTAATGGCACCTGGTACTCTAAGCAAAAAGAAAATCGCAGCTGCTTAAATATTCTGAATTAATAAAGTATAATAGTGCAACTTTTAATGACACCTAATATCCTATTCTGTAGTGTAAAAAAATTCCCTAAAGGATACTAAACAAACATATTAGCCAACATAAACATCCTTAATAAGGATTATTGCATTATCAATTAAGCTTTATCACTCAGGATAAATCCCTTTAGAAGAAAGAACTAGAAGCTTTTGGATATAAAGAAAAATATTTTGAAGTAGTACAATTAATCAACAAGCCTCTATTAAGCTCCTACTATTTGCTAGACACTATGCTATGTACTGGGGATACCAAAACAAAAATTATGCAATCCCATGCCATCAAGGAGCTTAGATTCTACTGGTGGAAAAATAACACTTACACGATACAAACTGTACACAAAAGCATGTACAAAACAGTATATTCAGGGAAACGGGGTTGGCGTAAACAAATTAAGCAGATCAAAAAGGACCATGCACATACACTAGCCTACAAGCTTCATGTAGGCAGGACTCCACCTTTTTTTTTTTGTATCTCTTCATGTACTTAACATGGCTCTATACATATACATACATATACATACTACTGGTGGTAAATAGTTTATAAATGAAAGAATGATGCTTCTTACTGGTGTTTAAATTTTATGATTATGAACCATGTTTCTAAGATTACTATAGATTTTTTTCCCAAGAATTTGGACTGAGAATATGTTTTTTACCTTTAGTCAAGTTATATCTGAAACCAAGGCACACTTTTCTATATGCTTGCCAAACAAAGGTGAACTGAAATGTACCTTCAGTGGATGCCTGTTAATTGATTATGGCTTGAGAGAATGAACACCAATTATGTTGAGAGAGACAGAGCTGGCAGACTATATTTCAAGTTGATGTATTTAATATTTTAGTTCAATGAAGGTACCAGCTGACTACTTGTGGGTAGAGCCAGGACACACTTCGTAAGCCTGGGTACCTCACAAATTGGCACTGAATTTGAACTCTATGTCATCCTACTTACTAGCATGCTACAAGAACAAGAACTTAATGGGACAGATGGGCTCTTTTTATATAGTAACAAAAGTCAACTCATCTATCAAGATGCATAAAACCTATTTAGTGCTTATTTTTAATTAAACATAGCAAAAAGTTCTGTAATAACTTGTTTGTTTATGTGCATTACAGGCTTTTTATGCCTTCGTGGAACTAGGCATAAAATTAGTCACATCGACCTACATAGCAATTATATAAGTAGTATTCATCACTTACTCCAGTGCATGGTAGGATTACATTTCTTGACTAATCTTACTTTGGAAAAAAATGGAAAAAATAATCCAATCTGTGATCAACCAGGTATGAGCAATTTCTTTTAGCACAGTATTAAAGATCCTCAGAGTTTGTTATTTGTTGACTGAAATGTGGAGATTTTTATAGCTGCCATTCCTTCTAGTCTTAAACCCACAAAACAGATAATTATTTAATTAATAAGTAATTTGAGTTTCCAAAAAGTGGAATGTTGGGGCTAAAGGATTACTAAATTTAAGTACTTAAACAGCTTTGCATTTGGAACTTAGAAACTTATTACTTAAACTTGTGATCTCATCAGTGTGATCTGGTAGAAAGAGTACTGATCTTAGATTTAGGAGATTTGATTCAAAATACAGCTTTGACATTCTCTAGCTATGTGACCCTGGTTAAGACATTTAAATTATTGCTTAGTTTCCTCATTTGCAAAATGGAGATAAATAAATGTATATGCTCCCTATGACAGAGGATAATTTTGAGAAAAGTCATCTGTTAATTTGTTAAGTACTATATAACTATGAGTTATTATTGTAACCCCTTTAGTGGTATAGTTTCTAAGTTCCCTTTGCCTTGTTATCCTATGACATTCTTGAGTGTGTCTATAGATCTTCTAAAAAGCATCTATCCAGTGTACCAAAGACTTTCTTCTGGTCTTATTAGTGTCTTATTGCTACCTGTGTAATACATGGGTCATCCATCTCTCATCCTTACTACATAGTACTTCCTTTTCTAGTCATAAATGTCTTTAGTGATCTCCAGGACATCATTGTTAATATACTACAGCATTCTTAAAACTATTGTGTATATTTCAATTGCCCTTTGAGTCATTTAAAATTTTGTTTTTTTAGATTGTGGTATTCTGTGACTTGTGCTCATGTGGCATCACTAAGAATATCAGAGACAAATTTTTATGGTATTACTGCATTCAAAAGACTAATGGTATACTTATGAAACTAGAAAAAATGTTAAAAAACCCTCTTGTTGGGGAAATACTCATCCATGAAATCCTACAAATCCTTTGAAGAATTATGATCCTAAATGATTCTAACATTAGAATCAGGCATAAAATTAGCTATACTTACCTGCATGCTAATTATATAAGTAATGTTCATTATTTACTCCAATGATTATTGTCAACCTTAATTTTTCTAGATGTTTTGTTATAACATAGGGTAAATACCACCGGGCTAGCTGTGATTGATACCACATAAGACCTTTACTTGTCTACAAAAATAAGAAATAACATTCTCTATGATTGACCACTTAAATACCTAATAGCTCCCTGTACATGCATATTCAGAGTTTTATGAACACTAAGAGCAAAGGGGTTTGATGCTGCCATTCTTTAAACCTCATTAGTGTCTTGCACATAGTGTTTAATGAATATTTGCTGAATGAGCTAAAATGTTTTAAGAAAAAGTATTTGGTGTTACAAGAATCTTAAGTGTTTTTTGTAGGAATATTTTAGTTGTGATACAGAAAATTAGTTTTATCAACTGGAAGATATGAAGTGTGATGTTTTATATTATTTTAGAAATGCAAAGTATTTTTAAATATTAAATTTTGATATGAATTTTTTTCAACTTTAGGCTACAGAGGGATCATTCTCCAGACATTGCCTCAATTAACAGTACTAGATGGGATGAATATATTTGGTGAACCAGTAAATATGGTAGAAGGAAATCCATCAGATCTACAATGTTTAGAAAGTCTTTTGGATGATCTAGTTTATTCTGATTCTCAGCTAAATGAAGAGAAGGTCTAATTTTTTTTTTCTCTTTATAGAAAATCTTCCTATTTCCAACTTTTTTAGTTGCCACATTTTTTTAAAAAATCTCATCTATTTTTTTCTATAGAAGTCTGGTAACTTACCACTTGACATCAATCAGGAAGTGTCCCAGGATCAAAAGCCTGCAAGTACAACAATAGATAACACATTTTGTCCTTCTGTAGAAGTTACTTCATCTACTGCACCTGAAAAGAATAAGCATGGTGAAAATAATTTGAACAATGAGATGAGAATTAAAAAATTAGAAGATCAGATTTCACAGCTCCTCAATAATGTAATTCATTTCTGCCTCATATTTTTCCCTTAGAGAAATTTAGGAACCTATAAAAACTGGGAATTATTTGAGATATGTGTCTATTTAAATTATTTTTGTCACTCTAACACATTTTTCCATTTAAATATTAACAACATTCCATTAGGAAATAATTATCTTAAGTGAGTGAAATAAGTGGAGTTCAAATAATGGAATCCTGTTTGGTGAACATCCTTGGAGTCTTATCAAGGCTACCTTTGAGATCAGCCCCTCTAACCCCCATTGTCATATGATGAAAACTAGAGAGGAAAAATGACTTGTCCTAGGTAATACCTAATGCAGGTAGTCAGCAGCAGGGGATTCCTTACTTCCTGACATTAGTAAAGAGACTTTCATATCCCATTCTTGAGCTTTTGAACCTCAAGAATCTTGATTCTTGCTTCCTCAGTGATTGGCTCTGCCCTGTTGCTTTCATTTAAAACCAGCAATACTCCTTATTATGTGTGCATGTACATGTGTATATACACATACATATGTGTACATGTACATGTTTGCCTATATATACACACATATATAGTAAACTGTATGCTTTGGAGTTAGCTTTATATGATGCTTTGGGGTTAAATAACAAATTCACATTAGACTCTGACATCTGTATTTTGCTCAAACAAGTATAATTTATAAAGCCATTTTTACAGTTATATAGTTACAAATATACAATAAAAATACATTGTTGTATAACAAATAAGAAGATATACATTATTTGTTATACTTCAGATTGGACTAAAGATTTTCTTTTTGCATTTCTCAGGAATTCTTTTTTGAAATTTTAATCAAACATCCAGTCTAATTAACCTTTATCATTTGTAAAAATGGAAATATTTCTACATTTCAAATTTTACTTTACAGATTGAAAAAATAACCCCTCCTTTTTATTATAGGCATCTAATTGTTCCAAAAGTCATACTTCTTTGAAAGTAGTCAAACTAAGAAGAGAAACAACTATGACTTCTGAAAGTGATTATGAAAGTGGGAAAGAAAACCATAAGAAAATAAATAGAAGATCAAAAATCCCTCGTTATAGCAAAGCTGTACAGACTTCTAAGCACCATAATAAAAGCAAACTTTCTGACAGGTACCTCTTATAATTTTTCTTTCCAATTCTTTAACCTATAGCATGTAATCCAGGACTAAATATTTACACACTGTAGGTTTTATTCTGTGAATGATTCAAGCCAAGGACCAAGAATTTTATTTGAAAATGTTGAAAACTCAAAATAGTAAAGCAGGCTAATTGTTATTCTTTTTTTTCTTTGCTAATTGTTATTCTTATTGTCAAAGTACCTATTAACTAGGGAGTTTGTCAGGAGTACAATTAGATCTCTAAAGTAAATGTCTTTTAATGAAAGCATTTGGATCTATTATTCCAACCATGAATTCTGGAAAGAAAATAGTTTTGACATTAAATTATTTCTGAATTTTCTTTTCTTTCAGTGGCATAGAGCAGAATTACACCAAGAAATCAAAAGATTCCTCCACTAAGAATTTATCTTTAAGATCGTCTTCAAGAAACTCAGAGTTAAAGATGGAAAAATCACCTGGAAACCTAGGATCACAAAATACTCAAACAAATAAAACAGAAAATGAAAGTTTAAGGCCTACAGAAGAATCTACATACAGGGTATTGTTTTAAAATCTAGATTGAGAAGGGATGAGGTGGGGTGATTAAATGTAAATATTTTTAAATAGCTTGCATATATTTACAAGTTTATCCCCAGAATATTATATATGTTTGTTTAGTTAGAATAATTTTTATGCATCTCAATAAACTAGTTTTTAAAAACATTTTGAATAATGCATTGATTTTATATTTTTGAGAACTATAAATGCAGCTAAAATCTAACAAAACCTTGCTAATTCAGACCTCACTCATTTGTTTTAATAATTAAGACATAGGGGGCGGCTAGGTGGCGCAGTGAATAGAGTACCAGCACCGCAGTCAGGAGGACCTGAGTTCAGGTCCAGCCTCAGACACTTAACACAGGAACTAGCTGTGTGACCTTGGACAAGTCATTTAACCCCAACTGCCCTCCAAAAAAAGCACAAAATATAAATAAATAAAATAATTAAGACATAGTATTCATGGTGGTTATGGAAAAAAGCTTGAAATTACTTCTGCAAATGAGAGGAACAGTGATAAATTGGAAAGAGTGCTAGCATTGAGGTAAGGAGACCTAATTCTTACTGTGAACTGCTTCACTATATAACTTGGGCAAGTCACTTAAGGCTCTTTGGGCCAAACTTCCTCATCTATAAAATTAAAGTGGGGTAGAAGTACATTATCTTTTGGTTCCTTCTAACAGTGAGATTATATTATCTCAATCTTGTTTTTTTAATGAACTTTTTCGAACTTTTTCTTTCCATATGTTTTTCATCTTTGAGTCCAGCAATTTTTTAAAATATTACAGTGTAGTACCCTTTCCATCACTACCTTCTCAACTTCTCTTCACATTGGCAGTCTGGCTAGAGGGTGGCTGACTACTACTCTCAGAGTTCTAGGGCTAGTCCCCAGAGGCTGGATTTCTAGTACTATCATTCAAAAGCACCAATTGGTTTGTTTGCCATTAATGATCAAACTTAATTTACTTTTTTTTTTGCCTTTTGGGGGGTATTTGCGGTTAAGTAACTTGCCCAAGGTTACACGGCTAGTTTTTTTTTGTGTGTGTGGGTATTTTGTCTGAGGCCAGAACCGAACTCGGGTCCTCCCGACTCTGGGGCTGGCGCTTTACTCACTGCGCCACCTAGCCACCCCTTAATTTACTTTTTTAACAAAGGTATTTACTATGGTGGCATAGTAAGAAGAGTAGTTTAAAAAATCATTCCCTCCAAAGCATATTATCCTACAAATACATATAGGCCCTATGAGGGAAGTGGGCACAAACTTGAAGTACAAAAGCAGTGAGGCAACCCATTTAAAGAACATGTAGTATAAGGATAACTCATAATTCCTGGTCAATGCAAGTCTTTTTCTCCTGTCAGAGAATCCTTAAGAAGTTCTTTTTTAGATATAGTTCTCTGCTGGACTCTGAGGGTTGGTGCCTTTTTAGAGGCCATAGCTGAAACTTCTTCCTGTCACAGTCGTCTCATGGTCCTTAAAGCTGCCTTTCTTTGGGTGACTATTGCTCTAGATTGGATGTGTTGTCTCTTACTGTTCATAGCTAGATACATTTTCTCCTACTTCTCAGTCTCTCTGATGATATGGTCTTTGGTGGTCAGAGGAGAGGGGAAGACAGAAACCAAGATAGATTCTTCCTCCCCGAAAAGGCTTCTCCTCTAAGGAACTTGACTCTAACTCTCAAACTGGAATACTCCATTCTAATATTCTTCCACCACTGAAGTGAACTATTCTGAAACAGCTTGGTATTTTTATACATAGCCCAAGAGATCTGACTTAGTCTTAGCCACTCATCATATTTCTTTGTGACCAAAATCCTCAAAGTCTCAAATTGATTAAGATCTTATTTGCACTTAGTTTACATTTTTAAAATAATTAATTGATTTAATTGATGTGTCTAAGCCTTTGCTAATCATATCATTTGGGGTGAAGATAGAACTCTACCCTTGCCAAAAACATATGTATTTATAATGTATTTGTAAAATAAACACATTTTAAGTGTTTTTATCTTTTTACTTTGAAATGTACTTTTTAAAAAGTTTCGTATGCAATATACTTTGAAAAAATATTTTATAATTCAGATTTCAAAAATTTCAGCACTAATGAATTTTTAAAGGTATTTACTATGTATAATTAACATCTCATTAGAATATTCCTGTATTATATAAATTTGACTTTATTTCAGACACTTGTGCAGGAACTCGATGAAGAGAGGGAAAAGAGATGGAAAGCTGAACAAGCTGAAAAGAAACTTGCCGATCATATCAAAGAATTACAGAAACAAGCGAAAGAAGAAAAGGATATTCATAGTATGGCCCTGTTTACCACAGAGAGGTAAGAAGAAAACCCTGGTCAGCAGAGGCTACAAGGCTGAATGGAAGAAACTTCCAATTTGGGAACTGGGTTCAAGGTTTAACTTGCCTTTCACTAGCATAACTATGGAATGATGCTTTGCATATAGTCAGAACTTACTATTTATTAACTGAAGAGAAGCAAAGGTACAATCTCTCTGAATCTATTCTAGCATCTAAAAAATAGAAAAATCCTTGTAAGAGTTGTTTCAAGTTTAAATAAAATAATTTCTTTGAAAGAAGTACTTTTAAAACTGTAAAATAAAGGGGCGGCTAGGTGGTGCAGGGAATAGAGCACTGTCCCTCGAGTCAGGAGAACCTGAGTTCAAATATGGCCTCAGACACTTAACACAAAAACTAGCTGTGTGACCTTGGGCAAGTCACTTAACCCCAATTGCCCTCCAAAAAGCAAAACAAACAAACAAAACTGTAAAATAAAAAGCAAGCATTTATCTTTATATTCTTCCCAAATTACATGTTAAAGCAATTTATACTTTTTTTTAGTTTTGAGTTCCAAATTCTATCCTTCCTTCCCCTCTGCACCCCTCCCCCCCATGGCAAGCAGTCAGATATAGGTTATACATGTGCAAACATGTACAGCATTTCCATGTTAGTCATTTTGTACAAGAAGAGTATAATAAAAGAAAAAGAAAGTGAAAAAATAGCATGCTTGCTTCAGTCTGTATTCTAACAATATCAGTTCTTTCTCTAGAGGTGGATAGTTTGTTTCATCCTTAGCCCTTTGAGGTTTTCTTGGATCATTGTATTGCTGAGAATAGCTGTCATTCACAGTTCTTCATTGTACAATATTGCTGTTACTAAGAAAAATACTCTGGCTCTGTTCACTTCATTTTGCATCAGTTCATGTAAGTCCAGGTTTTTTTGAAATTATCTTTAAGCAAGCATTTATTTAAGAAGCAATATATAAATATGAGCTATCTTATTAGGTAATAGTAATCATTGATTAATTATTTCATTCAGTTCAGCAAGCATTTATTAAGTGCCGAGTTACTACAATGTAAGTCCCTAGGGATACAAAAACAAAACCATAATCATTCCTGCTGTCAAGGAAATTACATTCTTCTGTGGGGGAACAACATGCACACAGATCAACACAGAATGTGAAAGTGATTTTAGGAGAATGAGAATAGGCACAGCTGAGGGGATCAGCAGTGCACTTGCTGGGGAGGTAGCCCTTATGTTCGGTGAGCCTTAAAGGGGAGCAAGGGCTTCCAAGAGGTAAGGAAGAAAAGCACTCCAGGTATGGGAGATAGCTGATGCCAAGGCATGGAGGCAGAAGCTAAACTGTGCAGTATATTCAGTAATACAGTCTTGTTAGAACTGAGATCACATAGGGGAGAATACTATGAAATTAGTCTGGAAAGGTAGGCTGGAACTGAATTGTAAAGGAATTGAAATGCCCCAAAGAGGAACTTGAAGTTTGTCTTAAAGTCAGTAGCAAGTCTCTGAAACTTCTTGAGCCAGTAGAGTATAAAAACGGTCATTTCTGTGCTCGCTCAAAGTGAGGTTTTGGTTTGCTTTTTAGATACATTGCTAAAATGATTTCCAGTCACACATAACCTTACCCAATTAATCATCCCTTAACCAGTGAACACAGAAAGAATATCTGACAGCATATACCACATTTTTCTCATTCAGTTTGGCAGTTATGTTGAGTATGGATTGGACAAAGGAGAGACTGGATGCAGGTAAATCAGTTAGGAGCCTACTTCATAGTATTCTAGACAGGTGGTAATTAGGGTCTGAACAAGGGTAGTAACTGTGTAAGTAGATAGAAGCTAATGGATGAAAAAGTTGTTGTGAAGGTGGAATCATTAGACTTGGCAACTGTTTGGATATGGGAGGTGATGGGACAATAAAAAGAATGACAAAGTTGAGAGCCTCAGTAATAGGAAAGATGGTTCTCTCTACAGAAATGGGGAAATTAGGAAGATGGATGGATTTAGGGAGGGAAAAATAAAGACTTCGGTTTTGGACATGTCAAGTTTGAGATGCCTTTTAGACATCCAGGATGGAAGTGTAGTTGGTGATACAGGACTCAGGTGAGAGATGGGGGCTGAATATGTAGTTTTTTAGAGTCAGCTACAAAAATGATAATTGAACCCATTGAAGTTGTTGAGATCACTAGATAGAGAGTGAAGAGGAGAGGGCATAGTATATTCATGCATAGTTGGCAGGACATGAATGATGATACATTTATAATAATAGAGGTATGCTGCTGGCACACATAAATAAAAGGGAAAGGTGTCAAACATTGTACTAAAGTACAAGCAGTTCGTGCCATATTGAAAACAGACCTACAAAAAAGGCTTGTCCTCCCATTGTCTATATGAGCTTGCTATTTGTTGTACAACTAAAAAGGCTTAATTAGGTTAGCTTATAGTTAATGCTTTTTTCCCCAATAAATGATGATGCTGATCTTGAGTTGAGTGAAATAATGCTGATTTATATTCTTCTTTGTTTTCTGAAGTTAGAAGCAGACATACTTGTGAATATGTTACTGAGGGGGATGAAAAATAAAATCTTTTTGTCAGATGAACAAGTGATGGCAAATCAGTGAAAAGAGGGACCAGTAGTCATTCTTGCTATGTTCCCTTCAATACCTATTCACTCCTCTGTGCTGCATAATCTAGTTTTGCTCTTAATGCTGATCCTCACTTCTTCCTTGATCTACTGAAGCTTTTGAAACTTTTGATTACCTTTGCCTTCCTTCAAACTCTTCTCCTTTGCTCCCTGTGCCATTGCATTGTTCTAATTCTCCTACCTTTCTAACTTTGTACCTCTCTATTCTTCTTTGACAGACTGTCTTCCTCCTGTTGTCCTCAAAGTGAGAGAATTTTCAAAGGTCTTTCCTTGGACTTTTTTGAATCTTGCTAACAACTACGTGACCCTGATGTGAATTACATCATTTCCCTAGTCTTTTGTTTCCTCATCTGGAAAGTGGAGATATTAATACTTATGGTTGTCTTTAAAAAAGTGCTTTGAAAGCACTGGCCCTGGAGTCAGGAGGACCTGAGTTCAAATCCGGCCTTAGACACTTGACACACTTACTAGCCATGTGATGTGACTTTGGGCAAGTCACTTAACCCTAATTGCCCTACAAAAAGCAAAAAAAAAAAAAAAGTGCTTTGCAGGGGGGAGCCAAGATGGTGGAGTTAAAGCAGGGACTTTCTTGAGTTCTCCTCCGAACCCCTCCAAATACCTATAAAAAATGACTCTAAATAAATTCTAGAGCAGCAGAACCCACAAAATGACAAAGTGGAACAAATTTCTAGCCCAAGACAACCTGAAAGTTTGACAGGAAAGGTTTGTTGCATCAGTCTGAGAGAGGAACACAGTCCAATGTGGGCCATGCTGGCATAGGTGAGGCACCGGCAAACCCAGAACAGGCATTAGGGCACTGAATCACTGGCAGCTGTGGCACTTCCCAGATATCTCAATCCACAGATGCCAAAGACAACTTAGAAAGTCAGTAGGAAAGGTCTGTGGGACCTGGGTGAGAGAGGAGTGTGGTTCACCCCCGGCCCCATGCCCAGGGTAGTGGTGGCAGCTGCAGGTACACTGGCTTCTTCAGAAACGGTCAGCACACAGATAGTGGGGGGAGAATCAAGCAGCTTATCAGAGGGGGATTGCAGGGATCTCTTTGCTGGCACTGAGGCAGGATTCTCTTGCTTTGCCCTTGCTTGGATCTGGTTTTCAGACCAGGGGTGAGGAGGAGCACTGGCATGGCAGAGGTTGTGGCAGCAGTGGAGGGAATCCTCCTCATAGTTCCAAGGCAGAGAAGTGCTTGTGGTCATTTACAGACCAGGAGAGGAGTAAACTCCTCTCTTTCGATCATATCACCTTGGAAGAACTAAAAATTTATAGGTCCCTAGAAGTAGCTCTGACAATAGCTGCACAAAAGCCCTGAAACTTGGAACAGTGCACTCTCCACTGTGGAAGCATGGTCCTACCTTAACAAATTGCTAAAAAGTCAAGTAATTGACTGGGGAAATGGGCAAATAGCAGAAAAAAAATCAGATTATAGAATCTTATCTTGGTTACAAGGAAGATAAAAAAATACAGCCAGAAGAAGACAACAAAGTCAAATCTCCTACATCTGAAGTCTCTAAGAAAAAATATGAATTGGTCTCAGGTCATGGAAGAGCTCAAAAAGGATTTTGAAAATGAAGTAATAGAAGTAGAGGAAAAATTGGGTAGTGAAATGAGATTGATGCAAGAAGATCATGAAAAATTAGTCAACAGCTTGCTAAACGAAATCCCCCAAAAATGCTGAAGAAAGTAACTCCTTAAAAAATAGACTAACCCAAATGGCAAAAGAGGTCCAAAAAGCCAATGAGGAGAAGAATGCCTTAAAAAGCAGAACTGGTCAACTGGAAAAGGAAGTCTAAAAGCTCAGTGAAGAAAATAATTCCTTAAAAATTAGAATGGAGCTCAATAATTATACCAATCTACTGTTTGATAAACCCAGAGACTTCAGCTTCTGGGATAAGAATTCACTATTTGACAAAAATTGAAGTCCAAATGGGTATATGATCTTAGTATAAAGGCTGATACTATAAACAAATTAGGGGAGCAAGGAATAGTTTATCTGTCAGATTTATGGAGAGTGGAGGAGTTTATGACCAAACAAGAGATAGAGAACATTATGAATTGCAAAATGGATAATGTTTATTACATTAAATTGAAAGTTTTTGTACAAATAAAGCCAATGCAACCAAGATTAAGAAGGAAGCAGAAAACTGGGAATGAATTTTTACAACTACTATCTCTGATAAAGGCCTCATTTCTAAAATATATAGAGAACTGAGTCAAATTTACAAGAATAAAAGTAATTCCCTAATTGATAAATGGTCAAAAGATATGAACAGGCAGTTTTCAGAGGAAGAAATTAAAGCTATCTTTAGTCTCATGTAAAAATGCTCTAAATCACTACTGATTAGAGAGATGCAAATCAAAACAACTCTGAGGTAGCACATCACACCTATCAGATTGGCTAATATGACAAAACAGGGAAATGATAAATGTTGTAGAAGATGTGAGAAAATTGGAACACTAAGTCATTGTTGGTGGAGCTATGAACTGATCCAACCATTCTGAAGAGTAATTTGGAACTATTCCTAAAGTATAATAAAAATGTGCATACCCTTTGGGCGGCTAGGTAGCTCAGTGAGTAAAGCACCGGCCCCAGAGTCAGGAGGACCTGAGATCAGGTCTGGCCTCAGACACTTAACATACAAAAAAAACTAGCTGTGTAACCTTGGGCAAGTTACTTAACTCCAATTGCCCTCCAAAAGGCAAAAACAAAAAAATGTGCATTCCCTTTGACCCAGCAATATCATTTCTAGGGCTATATCCCAAAGAGATCACAGAAATGGGAAAAGAACCCGTATGTGCAAAAATATTTATAGCAGCTCTTCTTGTGGTGGCCAAGAACTGAAAATTGAGGGGATGCCCATCAATTGAGGATGGCTGAACAAGTTGTGGTATATGAATGTAATGGAATAGTATTGTGATATAAGAAATGATGAATAGGCAGACTTCAGAAAAACTTGGAAAGACATATAAACTGATGCTAAGCAAAATGAGCAGAAAATTTAAAACTTATGGAAGTGAATGTTGAAAACTAAAAATTAATAAATTAACTTAAAAAAAACAAAAAATTAGAATGGAGCAAAGGGAAGCTAATGACTCTATGAGAAATCAAGAAATTTTCAAACAAAACCAAAAGAATGAAAAAAATAGAAGGCAGTGTGAAATATCTCATTGGAAAAACGAGTGACCTGGAAAATAGATGTAGGAGAGAGAATTTAAAAATTATTGAACTACCTGAAAGTCATGATCAAAAAAAGAACCTAGCCATCATCTTTCAAGAAATTGTCAAGGAAAACTGCCCTGATATTCTGAACAAGAGAGTAAAATAGAAATTGAAACAATTTGCCAATCACTTCCTGAAAGGGATCCCAAAAGGAAAACTCCTAGGAATATTGTTGTCAAATTCCAGAGTTCCCAGGTAAAGGAGAAAATATTGCAAGCAGCCAGAAAGAAACAATTCAAGTATTATGGAAACACTATCAGGAAAACATAAGATTTAGCAGCTTCTACATTAAGGAGTCAGTGGGGCTGGAATATGATATTCTGAAGGTCAAAGAAGCTACCGTGTTTCCCCAATAATAAGACCTATCCCTAAAATAAGCCCTCCCCTTACTGTGTAAGATTCCTC
>NW_027186304.1:101472151-101474778 GCF_028583685.1 Petaurus breviceps papuanus
ACGCACGCCGCGCTCCGAGCTGCATCCAATCAGAGCTGCAGCAGTGAGCGCGTCATCCTGTGCTTCCCCAGTGATTTGCTTGCTGGTGCCATTGAGAGCAGTGCCGCAGAGGAGAGCTGAGGCAGGACAACATAAGCCCTCCCCTGAAAATAAGCCCTCTGGTGTTTTTCTTTCCAAAAAAATTAATAAGACAGTGTCTTATTATCGGGGAAACACGGTAGGATTAAAACCAAGAATCACCTACCCAGCAAAACTGAGTATAATACTTCAAGGGGAAAACTGGATATTCAATGAAATAGAGAACTTTAAAGCATCCTTAATGAAAAGACCAGAGCTAAATAGCAAATTTGACTTTCAAATACAAGATTCAAGAGAAGCATGAAAAGGTAAACAGGAAAGAGAAATTATAAAGGACTTAATAAAGTTGAACTGTTTACATTTCTACATGGAAAGATGATTTTTGTAACGCATGCAACCTTTCTCAGTGTTAGGGTTACTTGGAGGGAATATATCTATAGACAGAGGGCACAGGATAAGTTGAATATGAAGGGATGATACCTAAAAAGTAAAATTAAGGGGTGAGAGAGGAATGTACTGGGAGAAGGGGAGAGGTAGAATGTAGTAAATTATCTCACGTGAAAGAGGCAAGAAAAATCTTACATTGGAGGGGAAGAGGGTAAGATGAGAGGGAATGAATGAGCCTTACTCCAATCAGATTTCACTGAAGGAGGGAATAACATACACACACAATTGGGTAAGGAAATCTATCTTACCCTATAATAAAGTAAGGGGCAAGGGGATAAGAGAGGAGGGATGATAGAAAAGAGGGCAAATGGGGGGACGGGTAATCAGAAAGATACACTTTTTAGGTGGGACAGGGTCAAAAGAGACAATAGAATAATGGAGGGCAGGATAGAATGGGGGGAAATATAGTGAGTCTTTCACAACATGACTATTATGGAAGTGTTTTTTGCATGACTACACATGAGTTTTACATGACTACACCTACGTCAAATTGTTTTCCTTCTCTGTGAGGGTGGGTGGGGAGGGAGGGAGAGAATATGGAACTCAAAATTTTAAAAACAAATGTTAAAAATTGTTTTTACATGCAACTGGGTAATAAGATTTACAGGCAATGGGGTATAGAAGTCTATCTTGCCCTACAGGAAAATAGAAGAGAAGGGGGGGGTGATAGAAGGGAGGGCAGATTGGGGGAAGGGGTAATCAGAATGCACACTGTCTTGGGGTGGTGGGAGGAAGGAGGTGGGGAGAAAATTTAGAACTCAAAATCTTGTGGAAGTGAATGCTGAAAAGTAAAAAATTAATTTAAAAAAAGAAAAGCACTTTGCAAACCTAAAACTTACTTATTTTAATAGATCATTATCTTATTGAAATAAGTCATATACTGATGCATATTGTAACCTATCTACACCTCATTATCATCTACTGATGCAAATTATAACCTATCTATACCTTTTCATTCTATGTAATTCTTAAGAAGTCTTCTTTCTTTCTGTGACTTTTCCATGAAGTATCTAAACATCACATTGAAGGTATTCATATAATTCTTTTAAAATCTCATTGGTATTTGTGCAATATTAGGGTTGTGTATTATGACTTTGTAACACCTATGAGTATTACTGTGGAGGCTAGAATTAGTTGATCGGTACCTTTTTACTCCCCCAGTACAGAATATATTGTGACATTGTGATTCCCATATCTTTAATCCTAGAAACTAAACTTTCCTTAATATAGACCAAGATCACATTAGTTTTCATGGCTAACATGTCACACTGTTGATTCTTCATGACTGTTGATGAGTTCACTGTTGATGTGTTTGAAGTTCACTAAAAACTCCAGATTGCTTTCTAACCATTTCCTCCTCCTCTATCTTATACTGGTGAAATCTATTTTTAATCCAAACGTAAGAAATATTTCTGTCTAGACCACCCTACCCCAAACAAGCGTCTCTTTACATCCTGCTTGTCAAGTGGTCATCTAGTCTTTACATGAATACATCTAATAAAGAGAAAACTACTACTACTTTTTTTTTTTAGTCAAAGTAGAACACAGTGTATTAGAGATTTGCCATAATGGGTAGATAGACTCTTTTTTTTTTCATCCTTAAAGCAATAAGTTTTATTTATGTCAAATCCACTCAAGATTTGCTAGGCTAGACCTACTCTACACCAAATTCCTACTGTAGTAAAGTAAAATAAAGTAAAAAAGTAAAGTTGGCCTCTTGAAAAAGAAGCTCTTGACTCATTACTGCTACATTGAAGAGGATGGGAAGTAGAACTTTGATTTTTTTCTTTTTAAAAAATATTTATTTATTTATTTTTAGTTTTCAACATTCATTTTCACAAGATTTTGAGTTACAAATTTTTCTCCCTATCTCTCTCCTACTCCCCACCCAAAATAGCGAGCCTACTGATTATGCCTTCCCCCAATCTGTTCTCTCTTATATCCTCCCCCATCCCCAACTTTCTAGTGGGGGAAGATGGATTTCTGTACCCCAGTGCCTGTATATCTTATTTCTCAGTTTCATGGAACATGCGCTAACATTTGTTTTTTGAAACTTTGAATTCCAGTATCTTTCCCTTCCCTCCTCACCCACCCCCACTGAA
>NW_027186304.1:101475178-101518329 GCF_028583685.1 Petaurus breviceps papuanus
CTTCCCCAGTGATTTGCTTGCTGGTGCCATTGAGAGCAGTGCCGCAGAGGAGAGCTGAGGCAGGACAACATAAGCCCTCCCCTGAAAATAAGCCCTCTGGTGTTTTTCTTTCCAAAAAAATTAATAAGACAGTGTCTTATTATCGGGGAAACACGGTAGGATTAAAACCAAGAATCACCTACCCAGCAAAACTGAGTATAATACTTCAAGGGGAAAACTGGATATTCAATGAAATAGAGAACATTAAAGCATCCTTAATGTAAAGACCAGAGCTAAATAGAAAATTTGACTTTCAAATACAAGATTCAAGAGAAGCATGAAAAGGTAAACAGGAAAGAGAAATTATAAAGGACTTAATAAAGTTGAACTGTTTACATTTCTACATGGAAAGATGATTTTTGTAACGCATGCAACCTTTCTCAGTGTTAGGGTTACTTGGAGGGAATATATCTATAGACAGAGGGCACAGGATAAGTTGAATATGAAGGGATGATACCTAAAAAGTAAAATTAAGGGGTGAGAGAGGAATGTACTGGGAGAAGGGGAGAGGTAGAATGTAGTAAATTATCTCACGTGAAAGAGGCAAGAAAAATCTTACATTGGAGGGGAAGAGGGTAAGATGAGAGGGAATGAATGAGCCTTACTCCAATCAGATTTCACTGAAGGAGGGAATAACATACACACACAATTGGGTAAGGAAATCTATCTTACCCTTTAATAAAGTAGGGGGTAAGGGGATAAGAGAGGAGGGATGATAGAAAAGAGGGCAAATGGGGGACGGGTAATCAGAAAGATACACTTTTTAGGTGGGACAGGGTCAAAAGAGACAATAGAATAATGGAGGGCAGGATAGAATGGGGGGAAATATAGTGAGTCTTTCACAACATGACTATTATGGAAGTGTTTTTTGCATGACTACACATGAGTTTTACATGACTACACCTACGTCAAATTGTTTTCCTTCTCTGTGAGGGTGGGTGGGGAGGGAGGGAGAGAATATGGAACTCAAAGTTTTAAAAACAAATGTTAAAAATTGTTTTTACATGCAACTGGGTAATAAGATATACAGGCAATGGGGTATAGAAGTCTATCTTGCCCTACAAGAAAATAGAAGAGAAGGGGGAGGGTGATAGAAGGGAGGGCAGATTGGGGGAAGGGGTAATCAGAATGCACACTGTCTTGGGGTGGTGGGAGGAAGGAGGTGGGGAGAAAATTTAGAACTCAAAATCTTGTGGAAGTGAATGCTGAAAAGTAAAAAATTAATTTAAAAAAAGAAAAGCACTTTGCAAACCTAAAACTTACTTATTTTAATAGATCATTATCTTATTGAAATAAGTCATATACTGATGCATATTGTAACCTATCTACACCTCATTATCATCTACTGATGCAAATTATAACCTACTGATGCATATTATAACCTATCTATACCTTTTCATTCTATGTAATTCTTAAGAAGTCTTCTTTCTTTCTGTGACTTTTCCATGAAGGATCTAAACATCACATTGAAGGTATTCATATAATTCTTTTAAAATCTCATTGGTATTTGTGCAATATTAGGGTTGTGTATTATGACTTTGTAACACCTATGAGTATTACTGTGGAGGCTAGAATTAGTTGATCGGTACCTTTTTACTCCCCCAGTACAGAATATATTGTGACATTGTGATTCCCATATCTTTAATCCTAGAAACTAAACTTTCCTTAATATAGACCAAGATCACATTAGTTTTCATGGCTAACATGTCACACTGTTGATTCTTCATGACTGTTGATGAGCTCACTGTTGATGTGTTTGAAGTTCACTAAAAACTCCAGATTGCTTTCTAACCATTTCCTCCTCCTCTATCTTATACTGGTGAAATCTATTTTTAATCCAAACATAAGAAATATTTCTGTCTAGACCACCCTACCCCAAACAAGCGTCTCTTTACATCCTGCTTGTCAAGTGGTCATCTAGTCTTTACATGAATACATCTAATAAAGAGAAAACTACTACTACTTTTTTTTTTTAGTCAAAGTAGAACACAGTGTATTAGAGATTTGCCATAATGGGTAGATAGACTCTTTTTTTTTTCATCCTTAAAGCAATAAGTTTTATTTATGTCAAATCCACTCAAGATTTGCTAGGCTAGACCTACTCTACACCAAATTCCTACTGTAGTAAAGTAAAATAAAGTAAAAAAGTAAAGTTGGCCTCTTGAAAAAGAAGCTCTCGACTCATTACTGCTACATTGAAGAGGATGGGAAGTAGAACTTTGATTTTTTTCTTTTTAAAAAATATTTATTTATTTATTTTTAGTTTTCAACATTCATTTTCACAAGATTTTGAGTTACAAATTTTTCTCCCTATCTCTCTCCTACTCCCCACCCAAAATAGCGAGCCTACTGATTATGCCTTCCCCCAATCTGTTCTCTCTTATATCCTCCCCCACCCCCAACTTTCTAGTGGGGGAAGATGGATTTCTGTACCCCAGTGCCTGTATATCTTATTTCCCAGTTTCATGGAACATGCGCTAACATTTGTTTTTTGAAACTTTGAATTCCAGTATCTTTCCCTTCCCTCCTCACCCACCCCCACTGAAACAATTCAACATAGGTTGTACATGTGTAGTTACACAAAACATTTCCATAGTAGTTATATTGTGAAAGACTAACTGTATTTCCCTCCATCCTATCCCACCCCCCACCTTTTTCTATTTTCTACTCTAACCCTGTCCCTTTTCAAAAGTGTTTGCTTCTAACTACCCTCTCCCCATTTTGCCCTACCTTGTATCATCCCCCCTCTCATCCCCTCCCCCCCTGCTTTCCTGTCGGGTAAGATACCCAATTGAATGTGTATATTATTCCCTCCTTAAGCCAAATTCAATGAGAGTAAGGTTGACCCATTCTCTTTCACTTTCCTCCTCTTCACCTCTGTGGTAACAGTGTTCTCTTGCCTCTTTTATATGAGATAATTTACCCTAATCTATCTCTCCCTTTCTCCTCCCAATATATTCCTCTCTCACATCTTAATTTTATTTTTGAGATATCATTGCTTCATATTCAACCCATCCTGTGCCCTTTGTCTATGTATTCATGTACACACATATGCACACACATATATATTTATATACACATATACCCTCCTATACATACATATATATATGTATACATATATATTCCCTTCAACTATCCTCATACTGAGAAAAGTCCCATGAGTTACAATTATTGTTTTTCCATGTAGGAATGTAAATTGTTCAACTTTAATAAGTTTCTTATGATTTCTTTTTCCTGTTTACCTTCTCATGCTTCTCTTGCTTCTTGTATTCGAAAGTCAAATTTTCTGTTCAGTTCTGGTTTTTTTCATCAGGAATGCCTGAAAGTCCTCTATTTCATTGAATGACCATATTTTCCCCTGAAGCATTATACTCAGTTTTGCTGGGTAGGTATACTACTACTTTTTGTAAGCTCAAATTGTAAGACAGTTTATTCCACTTCTTCATCTTATAGTGGAGATTACTTGGGTCCTCAGAGACTATGCTAATGGTTTGGGAAGGTTGCCAACTTGATGGATTGATTGGGTTAAAGGACTGTTGCCCTTGAAAGTGATAAGGAAGTAGGGGAACAGTATTTAGGGGGAAAGGTAATGAGTTTGGTTTTAGACATATGTAGTTTAAGATATCTACTAGACGTCCATTTCAAGATGTTTAGTTGGAGATGCACCTGGAGAGCAATTACATGACTATAATAGTATAAAAGAAGACAACTTTTAGAATTTTGATCACTATAGTTACCACAATTTCAGAACACAGTTAGTTCTGCTATAACATGACTATGAGTTCCTAAAAATCACCCTGCTGCACAGAATTGCACAACAAAAACTACAGGGTTTAAGTCCAACCCTCAAAAACTTTGTCAGTGATAACATAAAAGTAAGATAGAAACCTAACAAAAATGGTAGCACATGTTAAATATACATGTTAAATGGTTAAGAAATACATAAATATTATAATAGCATCAGTTTCAAGGCCTTGGGCTGTTGCTTAACCTGCTGCCCACTTCCCACAGTATCCATGCTGGCAAAGTCGGTTTCTGTTGGTGAGTGGGCAGCTTTTGTGGACCCTGGATAGTGATAGATGATAGAGGAGAGGCTGCGGGCAGACCAGCCCACAGCTCCTACTGCATCAGAAGATACATAGTAAATATGGTACTTTACCTTGAAAAAGACCAAGTTTCCTCGTGCACGTGAACATCAGAAAGGTTACAGCTTGTGAATTACTATAAGTAGTGCAGTTTTTGTGTTCTCTTATTGTTTCTCGTGGATGGAACTACACATAAGCAAAGACAAAATTCAAGTTAGGTTCAAATCATCCCCCAGTGTATAAATTGTATTGGAACAAATTTGTATTTTCAAGCCAGGTATTATAGCAGAATTGACCGTACTGATGATGAATCATGCTTACCACCTCTTGGTAGAGAGGTAATGAACTAGAGGTTCAGAATGAGACATAACATTTTCAGAAATGGCCAAAATGTGATTTGTTTTTGCTACACTTGTTACAAAAAAGGATTTCTTTTTTGGGTGGGAAAGAGAGTTGGAGGGAAGTAATTGTTATGCAGAATAAAGGAGAAAATAAAAAGTGTCACTGAAAATTTTTTTTAAATACACAGAAGACAACAGAAGGAAGCTTACAAAGGGACAGAGAGAAACTGGACTGTTTTTTGTCACTATTGTAGTTAAATTTAATCAGAATTTTCTTAATACAGCATTGTGTTGTATATAAATTGCAGTTTCATATACATTTTAGGAGATATTCTCTTTCTGTTCTCTGTGTAATGCAATGTTCAAATTTTATATTTTATATTTCTGAAATTCATTTTTTCCCCTAAATAACATAAAACTACCTCTCCTTACTAGATCTCCTTCCATGCAGTAGCCACTAGGGAACCACTAAAAGATTATGCTTGCCATGACTTATTTCATGTCTCAAGTCAGAAGTCCCTTAGGTACTATAGTATATCCAGATGGTGAGGGCAGGCTAGACACAGTGCCATTCTGGCTGTACTAGATAACTAGATAGGTGCCTAGCTCTGTTTGTCTCTCCTGATAAGCAGAACTGCCCAACGTGCATTCTAGTCTCCATGGTGCCTAGCACCAGCAGTTGTAACCATGTGGGTGATCCACTGCTCCCTCTGTGGGATGCTTCAGAGATGCCTTCAAAGTAGGCACAAACTTATGGAACTGACTTCATACCTTCTGGGAACTGCTGGGACAATATTTGTATGTAATACACTGATTACTAGCATAGTCTGTGGAGCAAGGTTTTGCTTTAAATTATTATAAGTTTTTATGTAAATAGAAAACCTAATATATACTAGTGTTTTTTTTTTGTTTTGTTTATTTTTTTTACTTTAGGCTAAAGGAATTGATTTTGAAGGAGAGAAATGCTAAAGCAAAGCTCCAAACCACTGTCCAAAAATTTAAGAGTGAAATTGAGAAACTCAATAATGAACTAAATCAATCAAGAAATAAAGAAGAGGAACAAAATAGGGTTCTAAGAACTTTGGAACAAACGTTGTCAAAAATGGAGAAACAAAAAGCTCAGCAGCAGGTTGCAGAGGTAGGTATTTGTTTACTTAATTATTGTTTAAGTCACATGAATTAGGATAACTTCATAGGTCTGAATCCTAACTTACACTGTTGTTCATATGTTCAGTTGTGTCTGACTCATCATGACCCCATGGACCACATAGCATGCCAGTACTGTCCATGGGGTTTTCTTTGCAAAGATACTGGAGTAGTTTGCCATTTCCTTCTTCAGTGAATTAAGGCAAACAAGGGTTAACTGACCTGTCCAGGATCACACAACTAGTATCTGAGGCCAGGTTTGAACTTAGGTCTTCCTGACTCCTGGCCCAGCACTCTATCCACTGAGCCATCTAGCTGTACTGTACTATATATATATATATATATATATATAATACATATATTTATATAAATGTAGTAGATATAATGTACTATAAAGTACATTAAACTAAGTTTACAATATTTAACATTTACAAGAATGAATTTAAATACACCTTGAAAATATGACCTACAAAAATTAGTTCTGTGCTAAGTCTATCATTGCCTTCTGAAATCATAAATTATTGTAACACTGGTACATAAAAACTCTCAGGCTATAAGATATTCTGCAGATTGACCCAAATTCGGAACAGCAATCTTTAAGAATCTCCATAGGGGAACAAAATTCTCTCTTCATATTCCTTGAATGGGAACTATCATTACATGTGGACAAATAGTTACTACCCAAGTTTCTGTAAGACATTTGATAGTTATATATCTATATCACCTGTGAATATAGTATCATTACTTAATTTAAATAAGCCTGATAAAAACCACCAAGACTAGTTGACATTGTTCTTGATATCTCAAGCAGGCTTCTGAGATTAAACTTGGAGGACAGCTAATTAATCATTGTCAAAATGACCAAAATAATTGCCTTTCTCATTCAGATGAAGCGAGTTCAAGAGATAGAACTCAAAGCTTCAGCTGCTGAGAGAGAAATACATCTGCTTAGAGCATCCCTTCATCAACAGAAAGAAAAGGTACAACAGCTTCATGAACTTCTGGCAATGAAAGAACAAGAACATAGGTAATCAGTAACTAAATGGAAAAAATAAAAACAGTTTTGAACCAGTAATAATACTAGCAGGTATTCTAATTTCTCCAAATGCCTAAAATTGGTCTCTGAGCTGGCTTTGGTAAAGTTCTAAAGTGCTCAGCATATTGGGTAAATGTCTAAAACCTTGTCTTTGAGCACACAGTGCTAGCTAAAAGGAATGTCTCACAGACATACCTTTTTCTGCCCCCATGAAACTTTTGCCATTCCTTGAGTCTAGCCAAAAATTCTATGACATATATTCTCAGTACTTCAGAAGCAGAGCCAAACCTGAAGTTATGGTAGAGCAGGACTTGGAGAAGTAGCTCCAGAGGAGAAATATGTCTGTCTTTCAAGCATTATTAAAGAATGGAGGCATAGAGGGCATGTCTTTCTCAACAGTGTTGCATCTGGATATCTTGGCAAACGTTTTCTTCAACCACATACCCAGGTCCAACTTTTTTTTTGTCTGTCTGATTTCTGTCTTTAGTTGGGGAGAATAGGAATAGATCTTAAGTATTTACCTCACTGAATTCCAGCAAGATGAAATATTGCAAAAATATCAAGGTTAATTTTTGGAAGCAGTGTAGGCCACTGTACTTTTACTGGACTTGGGCATGGACATGTTTGTATTTGCAACTTTAAATTAAATGTTGGATATCATAAAACATAGTTCTTGGCCTTTTTAGTAGAAATGTTATAGTTTGTTTTCTTTATTGACATAGAGTCTTCAGTTTCTTCTTCAGAATTTTTTAATCAAAATATATTGTCCTCCAGATAACCTTTCATAAAATGGGCATGAAGATGGAATGATTAGCAGAAAAGGGAAGGAAAACTGTTTGGGAAAAAAGGCATGAGCCATGAAAACTTGATGAAACTAGGAGGGATTACAAAGAAAACTGTATAAGCTTTTTCTGGTTTGTTTGTTTGTTTGTTTTTTTAAGCAATCAGGGTTAAGTAACCTGCTCAAGGTTACACGGCCAGTCATTTCTGGGTGGATGCTAAGTGTCTGAGCCCGGGATTCGATCTCCAGGTCGTTCTGACAATGGAGCCGGTGCTCTTACTCGCTGTGCTACCTGGCCGCCCCCTCTGGTTTGTTTTTAAGTGAAAGATACTATGCATTTAAATTTGTTATTTATTCTAGGAAGGAACTTGAAACAAGAGTGACTTTGAATGGCTCTGATTTCCAGGATGCTTTGGCAAAAGAAATAGGCAAAGAAGAGAAGAGGCATGAAGAACGAGTAAAAGAATTTCAGGAGAGAATTAATATATTAAACCAACGGTATTTAGAACTTGAAGATGAATTTCGTATGGCCTTAATTATTGAAGCCAAAAGATTTAAAGAAGTAAGAATGGCAGTCTTCTCAGTGGTAAAATTAACTTATGTTAATGTAGTACTTATACTTTACAACCACCCTGTGAAAATGGCAATTCAACAATTAGCCTCATTTTACAGATGATATCCTTGAAGTTCACAGATTGATTGGCCTGTTCAGAACACTGTTTTTTTATTATTAGCAACCTCAGCAATCTGATATTCTTTTTAAATTTTTGATTATATTTTTATTTATAAAAGTCCAAGCATTTATTTTCTTTTCCACCCTTAACAAAAAAAGAAAGGAAGAAAAACAAAATAAATAGTCAAGAAAATAAATCCCCAAATTGACCATGTCCAGAAATATATGTCACATTTTGCATATTGAATATTACCTCCAAGGATTTGGGCAGAATTCTTCTTCATCAATACTCTGGCATCATGGTTGGTCATTGTATTGATCACAGTTAAATTTTTCAAAAATTGTTGGTCAGTAAACATTTATTAAGCAGCATTTATCTGCTAGGCACTGTGTTAAGTGCTAGGGTTATATAGGAAGGCAAAAGACAGCCCTTGCTTTCAAGGAGCTCACAATTTAATGGGAGAAATAACATAAAAAGTATGTACAAACAAGAAATTGGAGCGTATTAAAAGAAAGAAGTTACTAGAATTAAAAGAGATTGGCAAAGTCTTCTTGTAAAAGGTGGAATTTTATCTGGGACTTGAAGGAAGGTAGGAGGTAAAGAGGAGAAGGGAGAGAATTCCAGACATGAAGGATAGTTAATGAAAATGTGTGAAGTAGGAAGATAGAATGTCTTACGTGAGGAATAAAAAGGAAGCCAGTATTAAATTGAAAAGGTATTGGGGAGGGGCACTAGGTTATAAAGGGCTTTGAATGCCAAACAGGATTTGATTTGATTTCATTCTGATGGTGATGGAGAGGCACTGGAATTTATTGAATGGGGGATGAAGGGGTTATATTTTCAGATCTGAACTTTGGGAGGATCACTTTAACAACAGAGTAGAGGATGGATGGGAGTGGAAAGAAATGTGAAGCTAGCAGACTAACCAGCAAGCTACTGCAAAAGTCCAGGTGTCAGTTGATGAGAGCCTGTAATGATAGCAGTGTCAGCGAAAAGAAAAGGACATAAAAAGAGATGTTACAATGATTAAATTGGCAGGCCTTGACAATAGATCGGATGTAGGGAAGTGAGATAGTAGGGAGCTGATGACACATAGGTTGTGAGTCTGGATGATGGGGAGGATATTGGTACCTTAGAATGAGGAATGGCTTTGGGGGAAAGATAATGAGTTCAATTTGGCTCATACAGAGTTTGAGATATCTATTGGACATCCAGTTTGAGATGTCTAATAGACATTTGGAGATGCACGACTGGAGGTCAGCATAGAGAATACAGTTAAGACAAGTAGATTTGAAAATCATCAACATAGAGAAGATAATTGAATTTATGGGAGTTGATGAGATCTCCAAGTAAAAAAATAGATAGAGGAAGAATAGGGGAGAGCCGAGGACAGAGCTTTGTGGGATACCCACTGATTGTGAGTTCATTTTTATTTATCAGATTCATTTTTATATTATTTACTGTAGAATTTTACTCTTAATTCTTTTTACTTTCTACATTAGTTCGTACAAGTCTTTCCAGGTCTCTCTGAAACAATCTCTTGTTATTTCTTATAGCACCATATGTTAAGTATACTTTTTTACCAGATACCTCTCTATGTATATATTGCATATGTAATATATAATAAGGTATCGTTTGTCTTCATGATTGATTTCTTACTTCTTATTGGGGAACATCCTTCACAAAGTCCTACTCTGATGCCTCATTTTGATGTGCAAATGACACTGGGTTTTTCAGCACTGTGTCAACAGAGCACAAGGTCTGGCAGGCTCTACCCTATTGGAAAGGCAGTAGGGTCCTAGTAACAGATTAAGACTAATTCGCAAAGACCAACACAATTACATATGGAAAGGCTTGGCACCAATAGGAATTTTTTGTCCATAGCAACTAATGGAACAAAGAAAAATTAAAAAATAGTCCTTGATCCTGTATCAATAATGGTAGTAACAGGATGTTAGGAAGGAGGACTGGGAATGCTTAAATATCACAGTTTTTAGATAATCTATAAATGCAAACTTGTTATTTTTCTAAATCTGATATAATTGTCCAGTGAGTAGGACATAGGAATAGACATAGGATTATTAGAGGAAATAAATTATACCAATATTCACATTTTGCTACAAATGAAACCAGAACCAAAGGGAAGTTATGGCTAAGTGGAAGTGTGGCTGACAGACTGTCTTTGAAGAAGTAACAGAGTTGTCTAAGTTGAATTCAGTATGTTCAAAGAGAAGAAGAAACTCCATTCCTTGAGACAGTTGGTTTTCTTGTATTATCGTGCTTATACCAAGCAGACCATTATGAAGATAGTTACAGCTTATGTACTGGCATCTGTTTGCAGATGAGAAAGTATAGAAATTCTACAAATAATTTAATATGACCCTATTAAAATTAAAATCATTATGTACTTTGGTGCTCAGTGCAAAGGTATCCATAGAAAAGAACAGCAAAAGATATATTTGAAATTAAATAGTCCAAAGATTTAGAAACTTTACAGAAACTGTGTCATACTTACATGTCATGAGTACATCAGAAGAAGAGTTGGGATTCTGTTCTGCTTTGTATATGGAAATAAGCTTTTGTCCCTTTTGTGGGGAAGGGTGTTTGTTAAATTTCGAATTTTCTAAGAGTTGAGAGATGTTGGCACCAAGTAATAACATAAAGGATGAAACTGATGATACTCAAGCAGGAAATATGTGCCTATGAATGTGGGAGTCATTTCCCTATCAGCTGTCTGTATATAGTCAGGACATTTATTTTTTGAAATAAAAATTAAAGTAAATTAGAAGAATGAAATGGCAGGCAGTTAGTTAAGAACAACTCTGACCTAACCATTTAAATGAGCTTTTCATGCTAATAGAAATGGGGAACATAGCAAAAAATGGCATAGACCAGTCCTACACAGCATATAGCCTGTGGGCTGCTTGTGACCTGCCAAAGGACTAAGGAATGGCACACAAAAAGTGTAGGGTTGCCACTTGCCATGCTCCTGTTTGTCACGTGACCAGCAGCAATCAATCATTGTCAGTCTGTCTCTAGACTAACCTATTTGTGGCCTGGAGAAGTTCACAGGTTGGGCAGGTCTGGCTTAGACCATCATCATTTCTTAAGAAAGTTTAACCAGTCTGCATCAGCAGTTATAATGAAGCCAGAAGATCCTAGAACCCACTCCAGGCAGAAAATACTTGACCTTCTTGCTAAAAAAAAGTGATAATGGCACCCAAGGACAACACTAGTTTTGAAGCTAAACTCATTTGTAAAATCATGGTAAAGAAGGTGGTTGAAGATTACAAAAAATATCACACCATAAAACAGCAAACACTAGTAGATGAAAAAACAAATTTACAGAATATGTGGGGAAAGACAACAGTTAGACCAGATCACTCCAAGAGGTTAAGGATGAACCTAGAATTAAAACTAAATAGTTGAAAAATGAGAAAGCTCTGTCAAAATTCTTGTAAGAATTTTTTTCCAGTGTCATAGGACCCATCACATTTTTGTTCTAACATCTCAGTCCCTGATACACTACAGGAAGAAATTGCAGTGGAACAAAAGAAAACAAAGATAGGAAAAGCAGGTAGACTAGAATAAGTACACAGAGTTTTCTGTGTGCTTTGTTGTATATCTTGTTTGACAAGTTGTCTTCGTGTTGAATCTCCCCTTCTCACCCCAATTAATGACTTGAGGGCAGGGATTATTTTTATTTTTATTTGTATCCCCAGATTTTAGCACTGGCACACAGTAGGTACCTAGTAAATACTTCTTGACATATTAATGGATTGCCCCCTCAGAATATCTTAAAGAAGGGAAGATGCCAAAAATTATTGATCTTATTACCCTAAAAGGGTGATAGTGTGAACAGCAGAAACTGAAAGTCCATATGCCTAATTGCCCATCAGTGTAAAATCTTTTTGTGAGGATAATGTCCGTGTGTTATCAAGGGCATCTAGGATGAATGATGTGACTTGTCTCTGTTATAAAGTTCAGGCTGTTCTTCATCTTACAAGTTAAGGCATTTGGGAAACAGAACACAAGTTTTGCACAAAGCCATGATATAAAAGTAATGGGGTGCTTCAGTCATCTAGGTATCTTCTGAAGCATTCTCTTGGCCAAAAGTAAGGCATTTGATACTTTGAATCTCCTTTTAAAAGAAGAAGAATCAATAAAGGGAAATCCAACTCTGTATCTGCTTCAGTTGGAGGTCAGCTAGGTCGCGCAGTGGGTAGAGTGCCAGGCCTAGATCAGCAAGACTCATCTTCTTGAGTTCAAATCTGGCCTCAGACACTAACTGTGTGACCCTGGGCAGGTTACTTAACCCTATTTGCCTTAGTTTTCTCATCTGTAAAAATAAGCTGGAGAAGGAAATGTTAAACCACTCCAGTACCTCTGCCAAGAAAACCCCAAATGGGGTCACGAAGAGTTGGATACAACTGAGAATGACTCAACAACAATCTGCTTCAGTCAGTCAGTAAACATAGGAACTACCTACTATGTTAGAAGAAGATCATCCAGGGGCGGCCAGGTAGCACAGTGAGTAAGAGCACTGGCCCCAGAGTCAGGATGACCTGGGATCAAATCCAGATTCAGACGCTTAGGACTCACACAGAAACACCTGGCCGTGTAACCTTGAGCACGTTATTTAACCCCAATTGCTTAAAAAAAAAAAAATGAATGAATGAATAAATGAATAAAAAAAAATCATCCAGGACTAAAAAAGGGGTAGCCATGCCACACTCTGGCCTGGTCAGACCATATTTGGAATGTTGTTTTCATCTTAGTTAGGAAGTATATTGATAAACTGGAGAGTGTCCAGAGGAGGGCAACCAGATTGAAGGGTCTCAAACTTTTGACGTATGAGAATTGGTTAAGAAGTGTTTAGCACGGAGAATATAAGACATTCAGGAGGAGGAATATGATAGCTGTGTTCAAATATTTAAAGGGCTATCATATGGAACAGGAAGAGACTTGTTTTATTTGGTCATCAAGGACAGAACTGATAATAATGGGTGAAAAGTACATAGAGGCAAAATGTAAGGAAAAACTTCCTAGCAGTTAGCACTAGGAAAAATGAAATGTGCTACTTTGGGAAGAGGTGGTCTGTCCCTCAATACGTTGTCTTTGGTCCAAGGCTGAATGACCGTTGTGTATGAGTAAAGGGAATTATTTTTCAGGTAAAGGTTTTCAGGGGTGGGGAACCTGCAGGCCTCAAGGCCACATGTGACCCTCTACATCCTCAAGTGCCACTCTTTGACTAAATCCAAACTTCACAGAACAAATCTCCTTTATAAAAGGATTTATTCTGTAAAACTTGGACTTAGTCAAAAGGCTGCACCCAAGGACCTAGAAGGCTACCTGTGACCTTGAGGCTGCAGGTCCCCACCCCTGGTTTAAGTAGATGTCTTCTTAGATCTCTTCCCACTCCAAAATTCTGTGATTTTCTGATGTATGAGAAGGAAACAAGCAGGATTTTGTGAATTATTTTCTGTAGTACTTTTATTTGTTCACACAATTGACTGGAAGGCATAGAGGAAGTCAGATTTTCATTGTTTGTTGATTTTTTAAAAAACATTTAATTTAGTAAAGCAAAATATTGACTTAAGTACTCTTTCCTCCAACATGGTTTCCCCAGTATATGTATTAAAACCATAATATTCTAAGTTCCTTGAAAGATGTAATGACATATAAATTTGTTCAAATGAGACCTGTGCTCACCAAAATTTGCCACGGTGATGGAGGATATCCAGTAGAAAGTTCAAAAGGTAGAGGAATTTTCTGTAAATTGATATCCACCAGATATCCCTTCTTCCAGATGTCATTGTTCTGACTGCATCAAGTCCTGAAACATTATTACAAAGTCATGTAAATGAGATCTCTTATCACTAAAAAGAGGTCTTCAATACTTTCCATATGGGAAAAAACAAGATAAAGAATATCTGTTGTACATATTGTGACATGCAATTGAATGGACAGCCTATAGGGCTGGTCCATCCGTGCATATTTTTTAAAAAAACCAACATAACAGAAGGATAGTAAACTGGCTCCAGAAATGAACAGGCGGAAAAGAAAAGACTGGGGATTACCTTTGAGAAATCATGTAGTATTTTTAATAACTTGAAGCTTCTTGGGGGAGGGGGGTGGGGGAGAGCCATCTTTTTAATATCAGCATTCTTCCAGTGACTCCATATGACTGAGTCATAAAAGTTTTGGACCCACCCATAGGGCAATGGAGAAACCTAAAGTGGATATGAATAGACTGGGGTGCATTACTAGTGAACTGAATTGCATATTATAACATAAGCAAATGAATGAAAAGGCATTTTAAATGCATACTATGTGGCAGGCACCTTGCAAATACAAAGTGACAGGCCCTGCCTTCAAACTTTTAAGTACATAGAGACAACACTGCAGGAATTTGAAGCATGGCTAGATTTAATGGATTATGTGGTTTACTTATTGGACCACTCAGCTCTGGGGAGGAGTTCTAAAATGGATTAGATCAGTCCTTGAGGATTTGGTCCCAGGCAGAGAAAAGAAGGTTTAGTGGTCACAGGGACAGAGTGCTTTAATAGTCCTAAGTTTTCTGATGGACAACTGGGTGGGATTTCATCAGAGAAATACATGATAGAAAAAAGAGAACAGACCACTTTGTATGAAGAACAAGGGATAACTGATGGACAGCAATATTCACACAGTGCAAAGAGGTGTAAAAAAAACGTCACTAGCATGCTAGGGAGACACTGGAAGATTTGCAAGAGAACATGGCCAAAAGTCAGTTGTATTCTATATCATTAGAGGAAATGCCCACATGGATGAGACCAGATATTAATTGAAGTGACAAAAGATTAGGAATAGTGATTTTAAATTTACTTTTGTTGCACTTTTATTAAACTTTTTTTGTGCAGGACTTTTTTGTCCAAAACTTCTATGACTCACAGCCATACTTACATACATAAATTGGGGGAGATAGAAACTTTACATATGTGTAAGTTGTGACTCATGATTCAAATACAAATAAATTCATTAATTCCTTAGCATAAAAACAGTGCTCTTAGCACCTGTTGCATGACTGTTGAATTGTCCGTGTGTATGTGGCAGGGTGAGAAGGTAAAATGGAATGGAAAGAAACCAACCTTTGTATTTTCTCAGTGCCAGCAACAAACTATGCATTGTATAAAATAAAAGGTTTCTTTTTGCCCAGAGCAGAATGTTTATAGAATGTAAACTTACTGATTGCCTGAAAATTGTAATTCTTGTACTTTGTACATAGTATTTATCACTCTAATGCAAAGGTACCATGCCTTAGTAGCAAGAAATGATTCTGCTACTTACAATGTGACCTTTCACAAGGTCACTTAAACTCTCTAATCCTCAAATTTTTTCGTCTATAAAATGGAAATAAGAAGTAAAATGCCTGCCTCATAAGGTTGGTGTGATGAAAGCACTTTCAAAATTACAAGGTATAATATAAATGTGAGCTGTTATGTAATCAAAATATTTGAAAAAGATACTACAAATTAAATTTACTGTTTTGATCCAAATGCTGTAAAAACAAAGAAAATGAAACCAAGTATTGAATAAAATTAGATTAACATCATTTTTGTGGAAAAAAAATAGAAAACCAAAAGAATTAGAACCATTGATAGAAATGTAATTATAGTATTATATTCAGTCCTAGATATGACAGTTTATGTCTTTCACATCTCTTCATGTGATATAATTTACTCCATTCTACCTCTTTTCCCTCTTCTCCCAGTTCAGTTGTCTTTCTCACTCCTTAATTGTTTTTGTATTATCTCATCTGTGTAAAAAAAAAATTACCCACACCCTCTGTCTATGTATACTCCTTCTACCTGCCCTAATAGAGATACAGTTCTTAAGAGTGAGACATCTCATCTTCCCATGTGGAGATGTAAACAGTTTAATTTTGTTGAATAACATATTTTTCCTTCCTATTTTATGCTTCTCTTTAGTTTTGTATTTGAAAACGGAGTTTTCTGTTCAGCTCTGCTTCTTTTCATCAGAAATGTTTGAAAGTCTCCTATTTCATTGAATTCATTTTTTTTCCCCTGAAAGATTATGCTCAGTTTTTCTGGGCAATGGATTCTTGGTTGTAATCTAAGCTCCTTTGCTTTCTGGGATATCATATTCCAAGCCCTCCATTCCTTTACTGTAGAAGTTGCTAAATCCTGTGTAATTCTGAATCTGACTCCTTAATATTTGAATTATTTCATTCTGACAGAATTTCACTATAATACTCCTGGGAGTTTTCATTTTGGGATCTCTTTCAGGAGATGATTGGTAGATTCTTTCAGCTACTATTTTATCCTCTTGCTCTAGGATATCAGGGCAGTTTTCCCTGCTAATTTCTTGAAAGATGCTATCCAGGATCTTTTTTTTTATCATGGCATTCAGGTAGACCAATAATTCTTCAATTGTATCTCCTGGATCTGTTTTTCTAAGTCAGTTGTTTTTCCAATGAGATAGTTTACGTTTTCTTCTATTTTTTTCATTCTTTTGATTTTGTTCAATTAATTTTTGATGTCTCATGGAGTCATTACCTTCTCCTTGCCCAATACTAATTTTTAAGGAATTCTTTTCTTCAGTTAGTTTTTGTACCTCCTTTTCTGTTTGATCAGTTCTTTTTGAGTTGTTTTCTTCAGTGGATTTTTGTAACTCTTTTTCCATTTGGCCAATTCTACTTTTTAAGGAGTTTTTTTTTCTTTTTCCAAGCTATTGATTCTTTTTTCATGATTCTTTTCTATTCTATTCATTTTTTCCCCAATTTTTTTTCTATCTCTCTTATTTAATTTTTAAAATCATATTTGAGCTCTTCCATGAAGACTTTTAGGGCCTGAGACCAATTCATATTTCTCTTTGAGGTTTCACATATGGGCATTTTGACATTATTGTCCTCTTCTGAGTTTGTCTTGATCTTTCAAATCACCATAGTTGCTTTCTGTTGTCAGGGATTTTTTTGGTTTGTTTTTTCTTATTTTCTGTGACTTTCAAAGTTGAGCTCAGCTCTTGGGTACATGAGCCACTGTCCCAAACTTCTTGTACTAGGGAACAGGGAATGGGTTACTGACTTTCTGTCCCAGGGCCTTTAGGGTAGCTTAACTACTGTGCTGGTCTTGCCTGGTCTAGCCAGCTGTGCCAGGACCTCTGGGCCTGCTAGGCTTAACCATTAGCCTGTTGTGCTGGACTGAAGACCTCACAGTTGATCCACTGTGCTGCTGATCTGTTGAGCCAACACCCAGATTGTTAATCTCTGCTGGGGATAGGGACCTCCTACTGTCTTGGCAGACAGTGCCTGCACTGGACTTCGCCCCCCATTTACCCAAGTAAGACAGACCTTTCATGCAATCCTTACAAATTATCTTGGGCTAGAAAATTGTTTTACCCTGTCCTTTCGTGGGTTCTGTTCCTCTAGAATTTGTTTTGAGGTATGATTTATAATTTTTTCAAGGGAAAAGGGGTGAGCTCAGGCAGGTTCCTGCCTTTTCTCCATCTTGGTTTCTCCTCCTGGGATATGATAATATAGAAGGGACATTATACACGAGAGAATGTCTAGATGAAGATAGGCCTTGAGTCCATATCTTAGGAGGACTGTTTGAAGTAATTGAAGATATTTAGCCTGGAGAAGAAAAGACTCAGGGAAGGAGTGATAGCTGTTTGCAAGAACCTGAAGTACCCTTGTATAGAAGACGAATTAGATTTGCTCCATTTGCCTCAAATGACAGACCCATCAGCAGTGGTGGAGACTGCAAAGAAGTAAATTTAGTGTTAACAATTTTTAAGAATTAGTCCGGGGGTGGCTAGGTGGCATAGTGAGTAAAGCGCCGGCCCCAGAGTCAGGAGGATCTGAGTTCGGTTCTAGCTTCAGACACTTAACACCCACACAAAAAAACTAGCCGTGTAACCTTGGGGAAGTTACTTAACCCCAATTGCCCTCCAGAAAGGCAAAAAAAAAAAAAGAAAAAGAATTAGTCCGACCATGGAATGAATAAGCAAAGATTTCAAATGGAGTCCTTTTTGTATTTTTTTATTGGGCTAGACCTTTTGCTGAGGTCACTTCCAACTATAAAATTCTGTAGTTCCATAAGAATATGTTTTCAGACTTGGAGCTTATCCAGTACCACTTAGAATAAATCAAGAATGTCCCAAATTATGATGATTCTGCTCAATATATGAAATCAAGTGACAGACCTATTTGAGACAATAACATGCATGAAATTCTTATTTTTTTTAAATATATGAAATCATAACTACAAAACCTCATAAATTTTGCTGTCCATAAGCCTTTGCACAAAGACAGCACACTCAGACATCCATTCACCCATTCTTAAATGTACATAACCTATAGTTAGAGTCAGTTAAGGAGGGCCAACTCTTTTAAAGAGAAGCAAGAGAAGTGAATAGTTCGCAACTGCTGGTATATGTATGATGAAATCCTGAAGGCAAGTGCTTCTTACTGGATTCCTTTATTCCAAAAAGTTCCAGTGTTTTTTAAAAGGTCCTTTATGTCATGCTGACATCTTTTCCAACTGATGTTAGGACAAGCCCTTATCACTTCCATCAGCCAAATGAGAATTAGACTATCAATAATAACATTTATATCACTCTTGAGATTTATAAGATACTTAATATGCATGATCTCATGAGCCACACAACTCTGGGAGATATGATTACCCCCACTTCACAGATGAAGAAACTAAGGCTCAAATTATGATTACTGTTATCAATGTCTAAAATTGTATTTGAACCCAGATCTCTCATCATGCCAAGGCCTGTGGTGTTTCCATTAGCCACACTGCCTCTATTCCTACCTCCTTTGTTTTCACATATTTCTGAGTACTGTGGTTTTACTGTCTTTGTATTTTGTACTTTTTTTTGTAGACTAGTTCATCAACTGCTTTCTAGTTTCTGTAGTTTTCAGCTGCTTTGACTGTCAGTTGTCTGGGTGGCATGGTCTAGTTCATTATTATGCCTTTTATGTAGACTACTTAGTAACTGGTATAGCAACAATAATGGTTTACCAATGTGACAAACATTGGTTTATTATTTGTATTAATATATCTATCATACCTCACTTAGTCATTTTAAAATTATTTAGTAAATCCTTATTTGTAATTCATTTTTGCTTTGATTTTGAAATATAGGTTAAGGATGGCTTTGAAAATATTTCAGCTGAATTGGCAAAGAAAAGTCATTCTCTGGCCCGGGCTCAGGAAAAAGAAAATGAATCATCCGCTTTAATTAAAGATCTGACCTCAATGGTAAAAGAACAGAAAGCAAGAATTGCAGAAGTTTCCAAGGCAAAATTGGAAACAACAACAAATTTAAAGGTAAGATAGTGACATTTTCTTTTTTTTTCATACAGGTTGGGGGAAACTTTTAGGAACAACATCAAATTTAAAGGTAAGATGGTAACATTTTTTTTTTCTGTTTTCATACAAGTGTGGAGAAACTTCATTTTAAAAAATGAATTTTAATATGATTTTTTAAAAAAATTCTGAATTTTTCTCCCCTCAGCTTAATACTTTGCATTTAAAAGTTTGCTTTATTGACTTTCCCTACATTTCAAAATAACATATTCTAGGGGTTTTCATGGGGTTTTTTCCCCCAGATGACACTGGAAATAGATTCATTCATATACCTGCTTGCTGAAAAATTACTGATTTTTATAGATGAATTTGTTCTTTTAGGATACTAAAATAAAAGGCATCTGGGCAGCTAGGTGGCAGAATGAGTAAAGTGCCGGTCAGGAGGACCCAAGTTCGGTTCTGGCCTCAGACACTTAACACCCACACAAAAAAACTAGCTGTGTAACCTTGGGCAAGTTATTTAACCCCAATTTCCCTCCAAAAGGCAAAAAATAAAATAAAAAGTATCCTAAGGAAATAGCCAATTATCCAACACTTATGACAACCTTCAAAGACTATACTTAGTTTAAAAATTGAACTTTTTTAAATTGTAAAAATGTTTTTAGAATCTTTCCTTTGTGTTATTTTTAATATTTTATGCACAAACAAAATCAATGCAGCTAAGAGTAGAAGGATGGCAGTTAATTGGGAAGAGGGATAATTATTGCAGTATGTTTCTCTGATAAGTCTCATATTTGAGATATATAAGAAACTCATTAAAATTTATAAGAAGAGCAAGAGCCATTTATCAATTGATAAATGGTTAAAGGATATGCACAGGTGCTTCCCAAGTAAAGAAATCCTTGCTATCAGTGACAATATGAAAAAATTGTTTCATATCATTATTAGAGATGTGCATATTTAAAGCAACTCTGAGGTTTCACCCCAGGCTTATCAGATTAGCAAACTTGACCAAAAAAGGAAAATGATAAATGTTGGACAGGCTAAGGGAAAACAGGAATATTAATATGCTATTGGTAGAGCTGTGAATTGGTTTATTTTGGAAAGCAGTTTGAAACTATACTCTAAAAGTTACTATACTGTACATACCCTTTGATCCAGTGATACCATTAACTTGGCATTTACCCCCAAAAAGATTAAAGAAAGGAAAAGCACTCATATGTAAAAAATATTTATATTTCTTTTTGTGGTGGCAAAGAACTGGAAACTAAGGAATGCCCATCATTTGGGAAATGACTGGACAGTTGTTATCTGAATGTACTAGAATAATGTGTCATTAGAATTGCTGGTTTCAGGAGAAACTTGGGAAGACCAGTATCAGCTGATGCAGAATGAAGTAAGTAGAACCAGGATAATAGTATATGCAATTTTAACAACATTGTAAAGACAAAACAACTTTGAAAAACTTAAGATCTCTAAGTAACGCAGTGAAAACAATGATTCCAGAGTACCAACAACAATGATGATAAGCAGTGTTCCTGACAAAGAAGAGATGAACTCAGGATGCAAACTGAGACCTACATTTTAGACGTTACCAATGTGGAAATGTATTTTTCTTGATTACACTTGTTTGTTATAAGGATTTCCCTGGAGAATAGGGAGAGAAAGTGGTGGGAAGAAGGAAAGTGAATGCCTGTTAATTGGAAAATTTTAATTAAAATATTTTATGTATACAGAATCGAATCCATACCCTTGAAACAATGATTGAGGAGGACAAACAGAAGAGTGTTCAAATAGAACTTCTCAAGCAGGAAAAATCGCAGCTTATTTCTCAACTAACAGCCCAGGAATCAATAATTGATGGCTTAAGAGCAGAAAGAAAAATATTGGGACAGGAGCTGGCACAACGGGGTAAAAATTCAGTTTTTGAAAGAGAAAATAGCAAGATTATGTTTTTTAGTTCTAAATCAAAGGAGAAAATTTATTTTGTTACAATTAAAAAATAACAAGTGATATCTTTTAATGTTGCTCAAAATATTTATTGCAGTTACTGAATAATTAAACCAGAAAACTAGAATTTGGGGTTTTATTGGCATAAACTATGTGTTACAGAATCTAAAAAGTAGTAACCTTGATTGATTTAACAGAATTACAAAATTTCCCTCTCTGTTCATAATCTCCTATCCTTCTACCTTTGCTATTATCTCAGTCCTCCTGATAATTATGTTATTTATAGAATATAATCTGTTCTGTGACAGATTTATAGAATATGTTCTGTTCTGATTGCATCCTCCCAGTCTTTGCTGTCTCCCTGTTCTCACAGTTTGTCATTCCTGTTATGGCTTCACTTCAGTCATCCATTCAACAAGCATTTATTAAAACTGTCGTGTACCAGGCACTCAACTGAGCACAGAGGATACAAGAAATGAAAGTCAAATAGTCTTAATGTGTTTAAGAGCTTATTTAATTCTACCTTGCAGCTTTGACCCTGTAGTTAATCATTTCCACATGTGATGTTCTTCAAGTCAGAAGGACAAAAAAGTATACATACTGTATTTTTAGACAATGCAATAAAATTATAATTGTATAATGTATAAAATGAGTAAAACCCACAGAAACTGAAATTATAGTTTTATAACATTGTGAAATGATATTGAAACTGAACAATTAATTTATTAAGCAATGATTAGCTTAAAAAAGAAATTAGAAAAACAGTAAAAGCATAGCTGACAATAGTAGTATTACACATATTAAAATGTGTAATATGTAGCCAAAGCAATTTACAGAGGCCAATTTATACCTCATACCTGTTTATAAATGAGAAAACAAGAAAATAAATAAATTCAGTTTGTACCTAAAGGAATCGTGGGTGGGGTGTAAGCAATAGTCTAGAAGAAAGTTTTTTTTTAAGATATTATAAGGTTGAGGAGAAATAGAAAGTGATTTTTTTTAATTGAATTGATAAATTCATAAATTGATTCTTTGAAAAAGACAGTCACATTGGAAGGCCATCAGCAAATAGTCATAAAAGGGGAAAGAAAAACATGAATTGGCAAAATTGCAAATGAAAAAGGAGAAAATACATAATAAATTTCAAAATAGTATTAGGAAATAGTACACACAGTTTTAGTTATAGCAGTTTAGAGGTCTAAAGGAGACTAAAGTTTATTAAAAAAAATGATCAAAACTGAAAGAACCATAAGTAAGTATTTTAAATGTGCCAATCTCAAAGAAAGAAACAAGACAGGTCAACAAAGAATTATCATGCCCAAAACAAAAACCAACCCTGCTCAAATGGATTCATAGGTGAATTACTTCAAACCTTCTAAGAATAAACAATTCCTTATATTCTTTTTTTTTTTTTTGAGGGGGGAAGGCAGGGCATTTGGGGTTAAATGACTTGTCCAAGGTCACACACCTGTTAAGTGTGTCATTGTTAAGTGTGTCAAGAGTCTGAGGCCGGATTTGAACTCAAGTCCTCCTGACTCCAGAGCCGGTGCTCTATTCACTGTGCTACCTAGCTGCCCTAATCTCTTATATTCATAAACATAAATGAAAAGGAAATATAACAAAATACTTTTTATGAGGCAAAATACAGTATTGATTTAAAAATTTGGCAAATACGTATATAGCTACTAAAATATTGTGTTACAGAGTCAACAATCATTTATTATTTCCTACATGCCAGGCACTGTGCTGAATCCTGAGAATTCAAATATAGGCAAACAGAAAGATAGTCCCTGCCCTCAAGGAGCTGACATTTTAATAGGGGAAGATAACATAAAAATCAACTAAATGGTAGGGGTTTCAAGGGAAGGTACTCTTGAGGGGTAATGGTAGAACCCAGGAATGAATGAAGACATGGATGGCCTGAATGTTTTTCTTAAAATTAAAGTTCTGGAAAGAACTAGTCCAGGGGTGGGGACCTGTGGCTTTGAGGCTACACATGGCCCTCTTGATCCTCAAATGCAGCCCTTTGACTGAATCCAAATTTCAGAGTACAAATCCCCTTAATAAAAGGATTTGTTCTGTAAAACTTGGACTCAGTCAAAAGGCCACACCCAACTAACTATTGACTAGTTGTTAGCCAATCAGTAGAAGAGAAGGAATGAATTTCCAGGTTAAAGAGGTTGTCAAGGTATGGTAGAGAAAAAATGGAGACAGAATGGAACCTAGAGTGTCCAAGAGAGTATAGTTGTACATTAACAAATGAACCATTATGATCAAACAAGCTTTATAGTAGGCATGGAAGACTGGCTCAACATTAGAAAAGCTATCCCTTCAATATAATACATAAACAACAGAAACCTGTATCAGTAGATGCAAAAAAAAAAAAAAAGGTCTTTACCAAAATCCAGCATTCATTCACTCGTGATAAAAAAAAAAATTACAAAGGATAGGAATAGCTGGGGATGCCTGTAATCCCTGTCTCAAAGGAGGTTGAGAATGAGACTTGTAGATTGCTTGAATTTGGAAGTTATGAGCAGCATTTGGACTAAACAGGTTGATATTCACCCTAACTCTAGCACCAGTATGGTTAAGTTGCTGAAGGAAGACTGAATCAGTCAGATTGGAAACAGAGCAAGTCTTCACTCCTATACATAGTAGTAGGATTAGTCCTGTGAGTTAATACTGAACTTTCAGTTTGAATGAGATAGGAAGATAGGCCTAAGTACAATGGAAAGTCTTATTCTTTGTCCACTGGATGTTCCAAAGCTCTGTCCTCAGCCTTCTTTTAATCTCTTTCTGCATGTTAATCTGCATGTCTACTTTCATGCCTTTAATTATTACCATTATGGGGATGACTTCCAAATCTCCGTATCTGTTGCTAGTCTTTCCATGAGCTCCAGTCCTGCAGTTTCATCTGCTTTCTAGACATCTTTCAACTCAGCATGACCAAAATTCAACTCACTGTTTCCCCCACAGTCCCCATTCCTGACTCCCCAGTTTCTATTAATGGTACAATATCTTCCCAGGCTCTAGAAAAAAATATGAGGGCTCAAAATCTGAGGAGTCATCTTTAATTCTTCTCTCACCACATTAGTTGCCAGGACTTTTTGATTCTCTTTTCTCAGTATCTCTTATCTTTTTCTTCATTTCTGCTAACACCAATGGAAATATCACTTAGCACTCCTGGTGCCTACAATGTATGTCCATATGGCAAGGTACTACACTTCTGAACCTCATTTCTTTTTAATGCACCATTTCATTTTGTTTTGGCATAAGTGGTACTTCCCTACAAACAACCAAACAAATCCCAATAAACAGTTTATTATAAGTAAGGGAGAAGTGCCTTTTAACTCAAGACAGTACAGTAGTAACATTAAACATTGTATTTAACCAAAGTTTTGTTACCTCTCCATATTGACTTTATATATATTAGAGTAGTTCTTGTGTGTATTGTTTTGCTTATGCTTTCCTCACTTTCTATGACTTCATACAAGTCTTTTTATTAATCTTAGTGTCCTAATCCTTAAGTAATACATGTATTAACTACCTCATAACTGTTGTGAAGATAGCATTTTATAATCTGTAAGAAAATATATTAAATGTGATTTGTTGTTGCAGTTGTAGTTCAGGCCCTCATTTCCTCTTACTTTAATTATTATAATAGCCTTTTCATTGGTCCCCTTGCCCTTTCTCTTTCCAATTCATCCCTTCAAAGAGCTGCCAAAATAATTTTCTTATATGTCTAGTGTGACTATAGCTCAACAACCAGCATTGGCCCCCTGTTGCATAGATGATAAATACAAACTCCCTTTCTTGATATTTAATGCATTTTATACCTACCTTTCCAGGTTTAATTCATAGTACTCCTTTTTGTTCAGCCTTCACTTGAGCAAAGAGTTAGACTATGAGTTATCCCCATAGTTTACCTTCTCTTACGTTTCTACAGGTTGTTTTTACTTTTGTGTGTACCACACCTGGAACACATTTCTTTGTCTCCATTTGTTGAAATCCTTTTTCTTCTCTCAAATCCCAGCTTTGTCATATCCTTTATAACACCGTCCCTGATGTATTCCAGCTGATAGTAATTTTTCCTTTCTTCAGTTTTCCTAGAGAACTTTGTCTAGAACTCTCATTTGTATCCATAATGTTCTGTCTTGTATTATGCTAATTTGTGCACCTGTCATAATTCCCTTTAATTGTAATCTCCATGAGGACTAGAATTATGAGTTTTTATCTTTGTATTCCCAGTGCCTAGCATATCTCTTGCACATTTTAACTTTTTAATTGAATTTTGTATTTCCTTGTCAGATTGATCACCCCTCTAGAATAATGACTTTGTTTCAGGAAATGTTCAATATTGAAATAAGCAAGGAGCTGGGAAAAATCCTTTATTATATGGTATTTTTGTGTGTATGGTCAGAATCATGCAACCTTTGTCACATATCACATACAGAAACATATAGTAGTAGTAGTAACCAGTAATGGAAAGACTGCCTTTTATTAAAAGATTACCTCATTTTCCTGCTACTTTTTGTTAGTAAAAGTAGTAAGAAGAAATACGACATCACTTTGTCAGGATAATAGATTTATATAACGGGAATGGACTTCAGAGGTGATCTAATCCAATGCCCTCAATTTATAGATGTGAAACTGGGGCCCTCAGAGGCTATTGCCCAAAGTCATAGTAATTGGAAGAGCTAATATTTGAACATAGGACTCTGAATTATGAGGATGCCTTCCATGTTTAGATGTTTAGAAGTTTGGATGTATTCACAGACTGTTTGATAATGAATGCTAATTTTTTTTGGCCTGGACATATGATTTCATTGGTATAGGGAACTCCAAAAGAAGGCATTCTCTCTACCAGTGCTGGTAGGCAGCAACTTTTAGTCTTAGAGTACTGCTTGGGGCACTGAGAAGTTAAGTAGCTAACTTGATCCAGCTCTTCCTGACTACCAGTAGGCCACTTTTCTATTCACTAAACCGTGTTAATAATAATAGCAGTGTTAATTATGATACTGTAAACCAGCACTTAATATTTTATGCATCATATTGATACCTTAACCCCTTAGAACCACCTGCCTCCTTCAAGGCTCAGCTCAATACCATTATTAGGCCTATATCCCAGTAAGAGGAAAAGGACTCCATATGTACAAAAATATTTATAGCAACTCATTTTATAATGGAAATGAACTAAGGGAATACCCATCATTTTGGTAATAAGTGAAAAATTATGTATATGATTATAATGGCATACTGTTATATCAAAGAAATAATAAGAGTACAGAATAAGTCATACATTTTTAGATATAGTCAGTGTGGGAATTTGTTTTACTTAATGCGTATTTGTTATAGAGGCTTATTTTTGTGTTTCTTTTTTGTTAATGATGGGGAGGGGAAAGAAAATAAATACCTATTTATTGAAAAATTAATATTTAAAGTCATTTAAAAAGACTATGGAAAGAAAATAAGCAAAGTCCAACTCAAATGCCACTTTCTACTTGAGAACATTTCTGATTCTTCCAGTTGCTAGTATCCTCAAATTTTTTTATATTTACTTATATTTTCATTCAACAGAATATAAGCTCTAAAGTTGGCACATTTTTGTTTTTGTTCTTGTATTCCAGCACTTATCACAATGCCTGATATTTAGTTGGTGCTTAATAAATACTTCTTGATTGATTAATAATTAAAAGTATAGTACAGTACCATTCAGTTGTCAATTTAATTTATTATATAAATTTTTAAAGTCATATTTATTGTGCTGCATGTTCCAGTCTAGAAATTCTTTTTTTTTTTTTGCCTTTTTGGAGGGCAGTTGGGATTAAGTAAGTTGCCCAAGGTTACATGGCTAGTTTTTTTGTGTGGGTGTTAAGTGTCTGAGGCTGGAACCGAATTCATGTCCTCCTGACTCTGGGGCCAACGCTTTACTCACTGCGTTACCTAGCCGCCCCCCAATCTAGCTATTCTTAAATATCTGAAGTTTATAACACTGTACATTCACTCAAATTTGGAGGTTTTAAAAACATCACTGTAAGTAATTGTAATGTAATGCCAAGGTTCAAAATACTGTGTTTCCCCAATAAGACCTATCCCGAAAATAAGCCCTCCCCCGAAAATAAGCCCTATTGAGATTTCTACTGTAGTGAAGGTGATTCCCCTGCGCTACACGCTACATTACGGTACCCTCTGTATGCACCGTCCCCCCTCTCCCCCCGTGAAACGCACGCCACGCTCCGAGCTGCATCCAATCAGAGCTGCAGCAGTGAGCGCATCATCCTGTTCTTCCCCAGTGATTTGCTTATTGAATAAAGGTACATTTTTTTGTTCACATTTACCTGTTTATTAAAATTGCTGTCAATGTTCATTAAAATAAGCCCTCCCCTGAAAATAAGCCCTCTGGTGTTTTTCTGTCCAAAAAAATTTTATAAGACAGTGTCTTATTATCGGGGAAACACGGTACCAGCATAGGTGCTCTCCATTTTATTCAGTGACCAACCAAGAACAGAGAAGATCAAAATATGACATCATTCAAAATACAGCATTTACTAAGGGTGATTAAATAATCTCCAAGTACTACCCCACCCCAGGACCTTCCATTCATTCAATCAATTACAAAGTCCCTGGTCTAAATACTACTCCACCCCTAGGCTATACCTTCATTTAGTCCACCACAAAGCCCCTCTTCTCAAATGGAGATTAGTTTCCAAACATAAGTAAAGTACATTCATTTGTTCAACCATAGAACACAAAAAGGTCAAAAGTTCCCCACCCCTGGATCACAATTGAATCTACCCCAGAGTTACAACAAGTTTAAGCACAGCACTTAATACCCAAATGGAGGTCTTTTCTTCATCTTGACAAGAGGCAAGTTCTCAGCAATCTTAGTTCCTGGGGAGACAAGGCTTAGCAAGGCCACAAGATACATTGCCAGTCTCTTCATTAATTCATCCTCTGTCTGCAGAACAGTCCTAGAACCCCTGAAAACATTAGCAAAACCCTTTCCCAGGATTTCTGTAAACATACAACAAGAAAATCCTTCTTCAGGGCTTCTGAACCAACAGAAAGGTTCCCAGACCCCTGCAACAACAGGACTGCCCTTCACCAGTGGACAGTATTCACTCTCTGTCTGCAGGACAGTCTCAGTAGCTCTGAACCAACAGAAAGGTTCCCAGACCCCTGCAACAACAGCACTGTCCTTCACCAGTGGACAGTATTCACTCTCTGTCTACAGGACAGTCTCAGGAGCTCTTAGCCAACAGAAAGCTTCCAGGACTTCTTCAACAACAAGACTGTCTTTCACCAGTGGACAAATCTGGCAAAACAACATTAAAACAGACAGACAAAGTACCAGCAAAACAGCCATGTCTCCTCAGTCCTTGGCAGCTCCGGGGTCAGGTCTCAAAAGTCCAGGGCGATTCAAAGTGGCTTTCAGCAATCCTCTCAGTCTCTCTCTGCCTCCACGAGGGTGCTGATTCCAAAAAGTTCCTCTGCCTCTCTCTTGTCTCTCTAAATCTACGTCACCAGCTCCTCCCAGTTCAGGACTCTCTTTTCACATCAACAAGTCCATCCCACAGGTGGGATTAACAAGCTCTGGATTTTAACACAATCAGTTTGAAAACCAAGCCAATACAGGGGAATCTTTATATTCCATTACTATCACAGTAATTAAAAGAAAAACATTTTAGGGGTGGCTAGGTGGCGCAGTGAGTAAGAGCGCCGGCCGGCCCGGAGTCAGGAGGACCCAGGATCGGTTCAGGCCTCAGATACTTAACACCCACACAAAAAAACTGGCCATGTAACCTTGGGCAACTTACTTAACCTCAATTGCTTTAATAAAAAAAAATTTTAGATTTTGTTTTCCACAATGAAGCATAGTAATTTCTTTAATTCAGAGCTATTTCTTTTTAAAAAATTATTTCCTACAATTTAAAAAATTTGTTTGAAATATATTGATGTGTTACATTTTAATAATATTTACATTTTTTATTTAGGAGTATCTCTAGCCCAAGATCATGGAAAATTGGAGGCAAAAATTGAAGTTTTAACTACAGAGAATGAATCACTTCGGAAGCTAAGTGAACATGACAGTGATTCTTTAAAAATTAAGGTCAAAATTATAGAAGACCAAACTGAAACCATTAGAAAATTGAAAGAAGTGAGTTTGACATCATATTTGATATTCAAAACTAGATGTGGAAATGGTAGATGTGGCAAATATTTATAATAACTGCTGTGAGTTAGAATTTTAGTATCTAGAAGTAATTTTAGAATTTTTTTGTAATGTTTTTGTGACAGGGTACATGTCAACATCACATTTTGTTTATTCTTTGTTTAGCTACCAATTCTATATTTTCTTATTTTTATCTTTCTAAAGTTAACTTTTCATGGACCCACAGGAGAGCTAGCCAGTTCTTTTTCCTACCATTTGTGAAGCAGCCCTATGTAAACACTGAACTTTCTTCCTTTTTCAACAAACTTTTTTTGATGACTCTTTTTTGTGTATCTTTTTATAATTCAGTGTTCCAAGCCATCCCCTTGCCCTCAATTTTAAATATATTGAATTAATTCAGACAATTTGTTGAAATTAATTCAGGTAAAATCTTCCTTATAGAAAATTATTAGATATAGCTTTTCTAGGCCCTAAGCCTCAAATATTCTTTCCTTCCATTTCTATCCCTCCCACCCATCCAATTCATTCCAATACCAGTTTTTTCCAGAGTAAATAACAATTATAATTTTTAAAGCAACCTATCTATAAACTAGGTGCTGGGATCTATTCATAATAAATTCTCTACATTGTTTTCAATCCTTCTTGCCTCTTCTGATACAGACTCTTCCTTAGTGGAACCTCAGAGGCTTTGGAGTTCAATTGGTCATTTTTTAAATATATTTTTATTTATTTCATTAAATATTTCCCAATTAAACGTAAAAAAAATTTAACATTCATTTTTTAAATTTTTGAGTCAGAAATTCTCTCTCTCCCAACTGTCCCACCCCTACTCCTTGAGAAGGCAAGCAATATAATATAGACTATTCATGTGAAGTTATGCAAAACATTTCCATATTAGCTATGTTGTAGCACACATACACAGACACACACACCCCAAGAAAAATAAAGTAGAAAAAGTTGCTTTATTCTGTACTAGAGTTTATCAGTTCTCTTTCTAGAGCTAGATAGCAATTTTTCACCATGGATCCTTTGAATTCAACTTAGAGCACTGTATTGCTCAGAGTAGCTAAGTCTTTCACAGTTGATCATCATAAAAATATTGCTGTTACTGTGTACAGTGTTCTTCTGGTTCTGCTCACTTTGCATCAGTTCATATAAGTCTTCCCAGATTTTTTTGAAACCATTCTTCTCATAATTTCTTGCAGCACAATAGTTTTCCATAACAATCATATAGCACAACTTGTTCAGCCATTCCCCAATTGATGGGCATCCCCTCACTTTCTCATTTTTAAAGGAAAACCTCACCATAAAGAGTTATTATGATAACAGGGAAGATCAAAACAGGGCAACAGTATCAAAATGCCTACATATAAAGCTTGAAAGAAAAATGTGAATTGGATTCAGGTTCAAAAAGAACTCTAAGAAGAGCTCAAAAAGGATTTTTTTAATCAAATAAGAGAGGTGATGAAAAAATTGGGAAAAGAAATGAAAGTGATGCAAGAGCATCACAAAAAAAAGAATTAATAGCTTAGAGTAAAGGAAGCACAAAAACGGAAAATATACAAAATTCACTAAAGAATTAATGTGTAGAGCTAGAAAAAAATAACAAAATTCATCTGGAAGAATAAAAGGACAAGATTATCAAGGGAATAAATGAAAAAATGTGAAGCAAGATAGCTTAGCAGTATCAGATTTCAAACTATATTACAAAGTAGTAATCAAGAAAACAATCTGGTAACTGCCTAAGAAATAGAATGTCAAATCAGTGGAATAGATTAGGCACAGAAATACACAACGGTAAATGACTACAGTAATCTAATATTTGATAAACCCAAAGATCCAAGCTTTGGGGGCAAGAACTCACCAACTAACAAAAACTGATGGAAAAACTTCAGAGCAATTTGGAAGAAACTAGACATAGACCAACATCTCACAGCATATGCCAAGATAAGGTAAAAATGGATAAATGACTTAGACACAAAGGATGAAATCATAAGTAAATTAGGGGAGCATGGAAAAATGTATCTGTCAGATCAATGGATAAGGGAAAAGTTTATGACCAAACAAGAGATAGAGAAGATCATGGGAAGTAAAATGGATAATTTTAATTACATGAAATTAAAGTTTTTGCACAAATAAAACTAATGCAGTCAAAATTAGTAGGAAAACAGGAAACTGGTAAAAATTTTCACAGCAAGTTTCTCTGATAAAGTCCTCATTATGAGCCAAATCAATAAAACAATACAAACCACTGTCCAATTGATAAATGGTCAAAGGATATGAAAGAGTTAATTTTGCATGAGGGATTATATTTTATTATTTTCATCATACTAAACCATTAAAATTGGGATTCTGTCAGGATCCTAGAGTTTATTTTAAAAAACAAATGCATCATTTTCATAATTGATCACTTAGTGAAATAATAAAAATATAAAAGATAAGAATTCTTGATAATGCTTGTTCAAATTTAATATAAATAAATATTGGTTATTTGCAATTTTTAAATTTCATAGTAAATGTTTTCTTAAATGCCTTACACAGGAAATTTCCAAATTTATCTTAACTTTTTAAGATATCTTTTTCTTACATTATTACCTTGTAAAATAGCAAAACAAAGACATTTAAGAGACAGTAAAAAATAATCAAGATATTGCTCTTTCTGCAAAGAGCTTACAGGAAAGAGATGAACATATTAGAAAGTTACGAGAAGAAACCATTGAAATTCAAAAAAATTCTCAAGAACAGCTTGATGAAAAAGCTGTACAACTAGAAGAGTTAATGGAGAAACTGGAACGGCACTGTGAGAGAAAAGAGGACCTAAAACAGCAGTTGAAAGAAAAGGAAGCAGAACTTGAGGAAATTGGGAAAGCCTACAGGTATGAGACAGGATTATCATCATCATCATTATCATAGCTAGTATTTATTAAGCGCCAATTATGAACCAGGCATTGTGCTAATAATCACTTCACAAATATTAGCTCATTTAATCCTGGAAAGTAGGTGTTATTGTTATTATTAGTCCCATTTTATAGATGAACAAAGGCAAACAGAGGCTAAATGACTTTTGCCTAAGGTCACACAGCTACCGTGTTTCCCCGATAATAAGACACTGTCTTATTAATTTTTTTGGACAGAAAAACACCAGAGGGCTTATTTTCAGGGGAGGGCTTATTTTAATGAACATTGACAGCAATTTTAATAAACAGGTAAATGTGAACAAAAAAATGTACCTTTATTCAATAAAGAACAGGATGACGCGCTCACTGCTGCAGCTCTGATTGGATGCAGCTCGGAGTGCGGCGTGCGCTTCACGGGGGGGGGGAGCGGTGCATACAGAGGGTACCATAATGTAGCGTGTAGCACAGGGGATCACCTTCACTACAGTAGCAATCTCAATAGGGCTTATTTTCGGGGGAGGGCTTATTTTCAGGACAGGTCTCATTATCGGGGAAACACGGTAGTACATACCTGGGATTCAGGTGGCTGGATTTGGGATTCAGGCTTTCCGGACACCAGACCCAGCACTCTATCCACTTCACTACCTTGCTGCTTTCTAAATGGATGAAAAGCTGTTATGGTACATTAAATTGACATGAACGTTTCTTTCTAAAACCTTTTAACTTTCATTTCAGTGCAATTAATAAGAAGTGGCAAGATAAAGGAGAACTACTAAGTGGTCTTGAGGCACAAGTTAAACAAATGAAAGAAAAATTTGAAAGCAAGGAAAAGAAACTCATTGAAGAAAGAGACAAAAGTCTTCAAAATCAAAAGTAAAATTTAGTTTTAAATAACCCTTGGAATTTTTTGTGTTCAGAAGTAGACATATATATGTGTAGAAAAATATCCTTTTAGAAAATAATAATAAGTAAAAACACCAAAGAAAAAGACTGATTTGTATGTGCTTCCTATAGGGTTACAATGGAAAGGCTTCATTCAATGGATGATAATTTTAGAAAGCAATTTGAATCAATGGTTGCAGCCCATCAGGCAGAACTCCTACAGCTGACAAATGAAAAACAAAATCAAATTGATGCTGCAAATGAAAAGGTAATATTGATAAAGATATCTTTTAACTTCCATGTCCAGGGTAACATTTTATAGCTAAGTAGAGTAACTCATACATGGTAGAGAAGAAAAAAGGGCAGATTTGAAGATTGTGAATGTAAAGAATAATGTCTACAAGTAGTTGGTTCCAAACAAGGTGCTGGTAACACTTGGCTCAGTGAGAGCTGCTGCTCAGGAGACAATTTACTAATTTTTTATCTCAATATGGACCCACTAGTTCTACAACTGAGCATTATATCCTTAGGCATAACCAGCCATTTTACAAGAATGTATTTGGTAAGATTGTAAATGGATTAGCACACCCTGTCATTGCCCTTCAGAAAAAACTTCTCAAAGGAAATGCCTTTCTGATGGAGCATCATAGGCCTCTTCTTAATCTATTTAGTTACAGTGACAATTTGGAAAAGAGGGAGTTTAGTAGAGACCAACAACAAAGTCTGATTTTCCTTATTAATTTTGAAATGGAAATGAGAAATTCAAGTATTTATATCAGCATGACAGTTGGAGACTCAGAATTAAAAACTGGAAAAAGGTGTCAGACATAGAAAGGCAAATCAGTATCCATAGTAAAGGTGATACTTAAAGTTGTAGGACTAGGTAGCATCACCTGGGAAACGTGCAGAAAAAAGAGAAAGTAAGTGAGCTACCGCCTGAGTAAGGTAGTTGTTGTGATTTACTGTAATTTATTGCTATTTTGCTTCAGAATGTGGTTCTTAAATTCAATTCAGCAAATATTTATTGAATATATATATATATTACATACATAACACCCTTAGGTTCTGTGAGGAAATTATAAACAAAACAAAAACAAAATAACCGCAGCATAAGAGCCCTATCCAGCAAGGAGCAGTTATTCTAGTTGAGGAGGCAGTCATGAAAATAAAATAATACAAAGAATAGTACCAAGGTGAGTAATAAGAGGAGAAATCTTTAGAGAAGGAAGAAATTTAGGTTTTAGATCATAGAATCAGAGCTAAGGAGAGCCTCTTCACTTTACAAAAGAGGAAACTCAAGCCCAGAGAGGTTAAGTGACATAGCTTAAGTCACATAGCTAGTAAGAAGCAAAACCAAAACTTGAACACAGGTTGTTTTATGCTCCCAAGCCAATGCTTTTTTCCCTGCATCTGTTCTTTGAACAAGAGGAAGGTTATGGAGACCAGCAGATGAGATTCATGGTAGGAGAGACAGAATGAGTAAAGATGCAAGGACAGATGTTATAGAGAGCTTGTTCATGGGACATTGAGTAGACTGAACTGACTGGAATTGAGGATTGTCCTTAGGGAATGAAAGGAGGTTGAATTGGATAAAAATTGTGCTTCTCATAGAATTAGTGACCTTAGTGAAGAGGGTACCCGCTAAGAGGGTTAGGGTTGCTCTGGAGACCCCAAAATACCAACACATGGGGTCCTGCCGAATGAATTCGACTCGACTGTTCTCAGCCAAAGAAAAGTAAAATTTATTAAAGGTTCGCTTGCATTAGACACAGAGTAAGTCTGTGGTCATTCTATGGCGCTCTCACTATTCTATGGCATTCTATGGCTCTCCACATGGCATAAGATGGGGTCTTATATACAGAAGGTTGTGGGAGGAATCTAGGGGTGGTCTAGAGGAGGAGTTTGGGGAGGGTCTTCAGGAGGAGTTGATGAGGTCAGTGAGTGATTAAGGGTGGGAAGAAGCTGGAGGCTACAGACAATGGTGGGCTAGGCCAGTTCAAGTGTGGATTGATATTTTAATAAGTGGGAAGTTTAGTAATCTAGGGTGGGAAATCTAGTAACAGAGATAGGCTCAGGGTGGGAAGTCTAGTAACAGAGGCTTGGGCTCAGCCACTATGTAAGGCTTATTGCCTCGTGCAAATGCCTCGATCAAATGGGGTGATTTAATCAAGAGTCCAAAGGAGGTTCCCAGAGCCTGTACCTCAAGGACTCAAGGAGAGCTAGAGGGGGCTCCCAGAGCCCATACTTCATCATTAGAAATTATCCAACCCAGAGGAATCAAACTGAAATAGAAATAGAACCTAGTAAGTGTCTTATTGACTTAGAAAACCACAAATTATCATTATGTTGTGTGGCATTTTTATTTAAAAATTTTAATGTGGTTCCCTTGACTCTGTGGAGTTTGACACCTCTGATCTAGTCCAACTTTCTCATTTTATAGATTAGGAAATTGAGGCTGGGTCAGGTAAAGTAACTTTCCCAGGAGTACACAGCCATAGAACTAGGACAGGATCCTAGGTCTCTGGATTCCAAGTACAAGGTTCTTTTCACCAAACAACATTCCTTTTCTTCTTAGGAAAGAGTGGGGCCAGACTTGGGAGGACTTTGGAAACCAGACAAGAGAACTTAAAATTCTGAGGGCAGGGAGGGTTACCAAATGTTTCTGAACAGAACAACATGATGAACATTTTATTTTGAGAAAAATTAATCTATCAGCAATGTACATTGTACATAAAGCAGCTAGGTAGCCCAGAGGCAAGAGCACTGGACCTGGAGCCAAGAAGACTTGAGTTGAAATGCAGCCTCCGACACTTATTATTTCTATAACCCTGCTCAAGACAATTTGCCTCTGTTTTCTCTTCTATAAAATGAGATAATAAAACAATTAACCTCCTAGGGCTGTTGTGAGGATAAAATGAGATAATAAATGTAAAACACTTTGCAAACTTAAGGTGTTGTATAAATTCTGTTTTATTGTTATTATCATTATTATTACATTAGAGTTGGGAAAACTGTTGAAATAATCTAAGCATTATTCATAATAATAGCTCACATATATATTACTTTAAAGTTTACGAAGTATTTTAAATTCATCACCTCATTTGATGCTCACAACAACCCTATGAGGTAAGTGTTATTATTATCTCATTTTATAGATGAAGAAACTAGGGCTTGTCAGTTTTGAGGTACATACAGGGTCACATAGTAGTTAAGTGTTAGAGGCAGCATTCAAACCTAGTTCTTATTTCCAAGGGTAGTACTTTATATACTGTGCCAATGCTATCTTTTCATTAATGAATTAATGAAAAATAATTTCTTAAGCATTTATTATGTACCACATTCTTTGCTATGCTCTAAGGATATACATACAAAAGAAAGACAGTCCCTATCTTCAGAGAGCTTATATTCTAATAGGGAGAAGTAACATAACACATAGGAAAGCAGTAGCCAGGGGAATACAAAGAATCAGTCTTAAGACTGGACTTTGGAGTTGAGTTGACTAATTAATGAGAATCTAAAGCTTGCTACGAATGGTGGAAATGAAATGAAATGGACAGATATTAAAATTATTTTGAAAGAAGAATTGACAGGATTTGCTGTCAATTATGGACTTAAAAGACTAAAAGAACGGTAGTGTCATTGAAAGAAAAACTAAGAAAAAAGTAACTGATTTTAATGTAAGATGCTAAATTTGGCTTTAGACCTTCTGAACTTAGGGTATGGAAACAGTCAGGTAAAAATGCTCATTAGAAAGGTGATTTGCAGTTGGTGCTGAAAGTAGCCATGGGAAAACAGGTACATTATTGCAGTATTTATTAGTGGAGCTGTGAACTTTATCTAGCCACATTATGGAAAACAACTTAGAACTGTGTCCAAAATGCTATTAAACTTTATATACCTTTTGTGGTTTTTGTTTGTTTTAAATAATATTTTATTTTTCCTCATTGTAAAAACTATTTTCCCATTGTAAAATCATTTCCCCAATGTAAAAACTATTTTTAACATTCATTGTTTTTCAAGTTTTGAGTTCCAAATTCTCTCCCTCCTTTCCTCCCCTTTCCACCTCCCTAAGATAGTAAACAGTCTGATATAGGTCATACATGTGTAATCACGTAAAACATTTCCATGTTAGTGCAGGAAAACTAAAAAATGGAATAAAGAAAGAAAGTGAAAAATAGTATGCTTTGGTATGTATCCAAATGATGTCAGTACTTTCTCAGGAGGTAGATAGCATTTTTCAACCTGAGTTCTTTGGGATTGTCTTGGATCATTATATTGCTGAGAAGAGCTAAGTCATTCAGAGTTCTACATCATACAATATTATTGTTAACTGGGTACAGTGTTCTGGTTCTGCCCACTTCGCTTTGTGTCAGTTTATATAAGTCTTTGCAGTTTTTTTCTGAAATCATCCTACTTGTCATTTCTTATAGTACAATAATATTCTATTACAATAATAAAACTCAATTTTTTCAGCCATTCCCCAGTTGATGGGCATCCCCTCAATTTCTAATTCTTAGCCACCACAAAAAGAGCTGGCATAAATATTTTTTGTACAAATAGATTCTTTTCCCTTTTTAAAAATCTCATTGGGATGCAGATCTAGTAATGGTATTGCTGGATCAAAGGGTATTGTGCTTACTCTTTGACCCAACAGGTGTCTATCTCAAAGAGACTGAGAAAGAGGAAAAGGACAATATTACAAAAATATTTATAGTAATTTTTTTTGTGGTGGCAAAGAATTGGAAATGAGGGAATGCCCAAACAAATTATGGCATATGTATGTGATAGAATGCTAGTGTGCTGTAAAATAAAATGATGAAGACAGCCAGGAACCTTTCTGCATCCTTTCTTTTCTCCCACCACCACCTGCTTGCAGCTTAACCCAGCCCAGCCCAGCCCCTTTCAGCTCTATGCAGCTTAGCTTGGTGTAGCCCAGCAGATCTAGACCCAGCACCTCACAGTACATCCCTAGCCCAGCCTCCTCTAGCCTAGCACCATGGCATCTGGAAGCTGGTTGACAGCAAGAACTTTGATGACTACATGGAATCCATTGGTGGTGTTTTTGCCACAAGGCAGGTGGCCAGCATGACCAAGTTCAACTCCAACATCAAGGTCAGTGGGGACACCATCACTGTCAAGACTCAGAGCACTTTCAAGAACACCAAGATCGCCTTCAAGCTGGGAGTAAAGTTTGATGAGACAGAAGCTGATGATAGGAAGATCAAGTCTCTTGTCAAACTGGGTGGAGGCAAACTTGTTCATGTCTGGAAGTGGGACAGGCAGAAGACCACATTCATTTGGGAGTTCCAGGATAGAAAGTTCATCCTGACACTAACCCATGGCAGCACAGTCTGTTTTAGAACCTAAAAAAGGAAACAACTTGAAACCAGCACACCTGTTCACTGTCACCTCCTCTGTCGATGGCTACCATTGAACTCAATACCAGATTGCCTCATTTCTACACCCTGTCCCCCTCCCCACACCAGTGTTTGTACCAATTAACTCTGCTTAAGGGACCCTCCAGAAATAGAAAACATATGGTGCTGTCCTGGTCCTGGTTGAAGCCCATTCTGTACCTTTTTTAAACTGTATCTGATGGTTGGTCCCAGCCAATAAAGCAGATCCCAGTCAGTCCCTCAAAAAAAAAAAAAAAACAGTGATGAAGGAGATGGGTTTTAGGAAAAACCTAGAAAGACTTGTTTGAACTCATACAAAGTGAAGTGAAGTGAACCAGGAGAATAATGTATGCAATAACAATGTCATAAAGTCAAAAAATTTTGAAGGACTTAGTATCTCTGATCAAAACCAACCACAGTTCCAGAGGAATAATGATGATTCTAGATTCTAGATCCTCTAGATCCAAGAGGTGATGAGCTCAGAGTACAGATCAAAGTCTGCTTTATTGAACATGGCTAATGCAAGAATTTGTTTTCCTCAACTCTACACATTTGCAATAGGTTTTATTTTTCTTGCTTTCTCAATAGGAAGTAAAAGGGAGAGTATTTGGAATTAAGAATAAGTTAAAATTGAATTTTTTTTAAAGTTGCAAATATTGAAGTGGAACTTAAATGAAAATAAGGACCAGAAGGACAGCCATGGTAGTCATCCACAGAGAAGTAATTGTTTCAGCTGTTAGAGTAGAATAGCCTTCAAATAGAGAGATTAGAGTAAAATAGCAGGAGTCTAGCTAGTTCGGAGACATAACAACAATCAAGAAGCTGGGCAAGAAAATAGTAAAAGATTATGTAATGAAGTAGAAAGAAAACCAAGTGTATTATCAAAGAAATTAAGGGATGATTTTCACAAGAAGATAATTAACATTGTTAGATGTTTAAAAATCTACCCAAGAGATGGTTAGGTGGTGCAGTGAATAGAGCACCGGCCCTGGAATCAGGAGGACCTGAGTTCAAATCTAGCCTCAGACACATAACACTAGCCATGTGAACTTGGGCAAGTCACTCAACCCCAATTGCCCTGCCCCCCCCAAAAAAAAAGCCTACCCAAGAAGGAAAATGTGAGGAAAAGCTATTATGTTTTTTAAGGAAACTGATCCTTGAGCAAACATTGTCATCATAATGGACAAATTGGCAACCATCTTTAGGATATCTTCTTTTTATAGAACACTCACTCATCTTAGTTTTTTTTTCATTGACAATGATCTTTATTATTTTCTTTTTTTAAATAGTATTTTATTTGTTTCCTGTTACATGTCAAGAAAATTTTTAGCATTTATTTTTACAAGATTTTTGAGTTCCAAATTTTTCTCCCTCCATACCTTTTAACATGATGTAGTTTCCTTCCTTATCTCTTTTAGTTAGGTCGTCGTCTTTTTTTTTTCTTTTACTTTGTCTGAGATCAGGATTGCTACCACTCCTTTTTTTACTTCAGCTGAAGCACAGTAGATTGTATGTCAGCCCCTTACCTTTACTCTGTGTGTGACTCTCTGCTTCCAGTGTGTTTCTTGTAAACAACATATTGTAGAATTCTGGTTTTTAAACACCCTGCTATTTTAAACACACTTCTGTTTCATGAGAGAGTTCATCTTATTCACATTACAGTTATGATTACTACCTTGTATATTTCCCTCCATACTCTTCTTTCTCCTGTCTGTTCTCTCTCTCCTTTCATCCTTTGCCTTCTCACTGGTGTTTTGCTTTTGTCTATCACCTCCTCTGATCTTCTAGAAGCTGTAGACCCCTACAGCTGAACTAGCATCCTAGTGGCAGTGTCGGGCATGTGCTGAGGCCCTGGTGGGGTGTAAGAGCAAGCACAAGCAACTTCCAGGTTCAGATTACAAGCATAGCAAACTCCTATTTGTTCAGTGACAGATTAAGGCAAAACATTCGCAGAAAATCCAAATAAAAATACAGGGTAACTCAGTCATTTAGTAAGTTATCAATTCATTCACAAAGTACTAAGGTCCAGATATTTCACCCCTGGCAGTACATTCATTTAGTCAGTCACAAAGTCTTCTCTCTATTCAACTGGAGATTAGTTTCCAATCATAAAGTGTTGAGGACAGGCCAGTGGGGATCTGACCCCAATGGCTGAATAAGCCCTCTCAGCATAAGACACTGCTAAACAGGCCTAGATTGGTTCCTCATCCCCAAGGAAGGCTCACAGGCATGGGCTTCACATCCCCGTGAGAAGCATGGTACACACTCCTGGCCTGGGAACAAGGATGCTGGCAGTGTTCTCAGGGGAAACTAGCATAATGTTGCAACGTAGTATTAACTAGAAGCTTTGGGAGAACTCCACCCTGTTCTAGGGAGGTTTAGAACATCCTGCCCAGTACTCGAACCCTAAGAAGGATAGCGTACATGAGCATCACGTATGAGGCAAATGGGAACTAGGGCAATGGTGTAATCCCAAAGACAGTGGCTTATGATGACTATGCAGTTTCACACTATATATACTGGACTCTTAGCTGAATAAAGCTGACTCTGTTTTCCACCATACTGGAGTCCTGTCTCATTTATGATTGTCAACCTCTGGGTAAGTAACTCTTTATCTTTTCACCTAACTTTTCCTTCTCAGCTCTACTGCTGGCCAACAGGGCTCCTCTCTACCACTATCTCAGACTCTGCCACAGAAGGGAAAGGTCCCTTGGTGGGCTTGGCTCCCCACAATAAAGTACATTCATTTGGTCAGTCACAAAGTGTAAAAGTGAAAAGTTTTCCACCCCTGGATGACAACTGAATTATAATACCATCCATTACCACCAACCACCTTCTCAAAGGGGCAGTGGAGAACACAAAGGCCATCTACCCCTAAGACACAACAAGGTTATTTCATCATAGCATTCAGTACCCAAGGAAAGGTCTTTTCTCAGCAATCTCTGTTCCTGGGAAGACAAAGCTTAACAAAGCCACAATATACATTGCCAGTGTCCTCATCAATTCATTCTCTGCCTGCAGAAGTCTCAGGACCCCTGAAAACATCAACAAGACCCTGCTCCAGGATTTCTGTAAACATACAACAAGAAATTCCTCCTTCAGGGCTTCTGAACCAACAGCAAGGTCTCAGAACCTCTGCAACAACAGCACTGTCCTTTACCAGCAGACAAATCTGGCAAAGTAACATAAAAACAGACAGAACAAATACCGGCACCACAGTCATGCTTCTTCCCAGTTCAGTCCTCCCTTCTCATTTCTCTCTCCATCAGTGGCAGTAGCCTCCAGATGCTGGCTCCCAGAAGTTCTTCTGGCCTCTCTCTGCTTGGGCCATCTCTGTGTGGGCCTCTCTCTAAATCCTCAGCACCAGCTCCTCCCAGTTCAGCCCCCTCTCTTCCCACAAGTGGGATTCACAAGCTCTGGGTTTTAACACTTAACCCAAAAACCAAGCCAATACAAGGGGATCTTTAAATTCCATTACCATTACATGGAGTGTTTCTGTTTTTCCCTGGGACTACACTAAAGCACATGGAGGTCTGACCTACTGTCTCGTCATGCTGGAGGATGTATGTTTGCTCAGGGCTATGCTGAATCACATGGTGGTTTCTGGGAGCTGGAGTCTGCCAGTTCCCCTAGATATGCTAAGGCACATGGAGAATCTTGCTGTTGGTGTTTGCCTGCTCCAGCACACTGGTGGATCTTCCGCTGGTTTGCTGGGATGCTTCTTGTCCTGGAATGTGCACCCCTTTTACCACCCAAAATGAGATGGACCTTTCTTGCTGATCTTTAAAGTTTCTGGGGCTAAAAGTTTGTTTCATCCCATCTTTTTGCTGGTTCTGCTATTCCAGAATTTGTTTTGCAGTGCTATTTTATGGGTGTTTGGATGTGAATAGGGGAGTGTGATAGTAATGGCAATTAAAGATTCCCCTGTATTGGCTTGGTTTTCAAATTGATTGTGTTAAAACCCAGAGTTTGTTAATCCCACCTGTGGGATGGGCTTGTTGATGTGAAAAGAAAGTCCTGAACTGGGAGGAGCTGGTGATGTAGATTTGGAGAGACACTAGAGAGAGGCGGAAGATCTTTTTGGAAGCAGCACCTCGTGGAGAGAGAGAGACTAAGAGAATTGCTGGTGGCCGCTTTGAATTGCCCTGGACTTTTGAGACCTGCCCCCTGAGCTGCCAAGGACTGAGGAGACATGGCTGTTTTGCTGGTACTTTGTCTGTCTGTTTTGATGTTGTTTTGCCAGATTTGTCCACTGGTGAAAGACAGTCCTTTTGTTGAAGAAGTCCTGGAACCTGGCTGTTCGCTAAGAAGCCCTGAGACTGTCCTGCAGATAGAGAATGAATACTGTCCACTGGTGAGGGACAGTGCTGTTGTTGCAGGGGTCTGGAGACTGTCCTGCAGACAGAATGAATACTGTCCACTGGTGA
>NW_027186304.1:101518339-101552618 GCF_028583685.1 Petaurus breviceps papuanus
GGTCTGGAGACTGTCCTGCAGACAGAATGAATACTGTCCACTGGTGAAGGACAGTGCTGTTGTTGCAGGGGTCTGGGAGCCTTTCTGTTGGTTCAGAAGCCCTGAAGAAGGATTTTCTTGTTGTATGTTTACAGAAATCCTGGGAGAGGGCTTTGCTAATGTGTTCAGGGGTTCTAGGACTGTTCTACAGACAGAGGATAAATTCATGAAGGGACTGGCAATGTATCTTATGGCCTTGCTAAGCCTTGTCTCCCCAGGAACTAAGATTGCTGAGAACTTGCCTTGTGTCAAGATGAAGAAAAGACCTCCATTTGGGTATTAAGTGCTGTGTTTAAACTTGATGTAACTCTGGGGTAGATTCAATTGTGATCCAGGGGTGGGGAACTTTTGACCTTATGTTTGGAAACTAATCTCCATTTGAGAAGAGGGGCTTTGTGGTGGACTTAATTAAGGTATAGCCTAGGGGTGGAGAAGTATTTAGAACAGAGACTTTGTAATTGATTGAATGATTGGAAGGTCCTGGGGTGGGGTAGTACTTGGAGATTATTTAATCACCCTTAGTAAATGCTGTATTTTGAATGATGTCATATTTTGATCTTCTCTGTTCTTGGTTGGTCACTGAATAAAATAGAGAGCACCTATGCTGGTATTTTGAACCTGGGAAGTTGCCTTTGCTTGGCATTATATTACAGGGAGTTACCCTACTTTACTGCTTACTCCGCTATCTTGGCTCCCAGAAGTTGCTAATCACTCCTCTTAATTTTTAAGTAGATTCATAATTTTAATTTTCACTTTATTTTAGTAACAGCGATTTTTAAATGTCACAGTGTAAAATCTCTAAAGGAACAGACTCCATGTACTAAATAGATTAATCCTTATACATCTTTCTTCCATTATTCATTTTTAAAATACACATTAAGAAAATTTAAAATGTTTTAAATCTTGGTTGTCAATTTAGGTTTCCCATGTTGAAGATGAGATGCGTCAACTTCTGCATGAAACGGCACAAAACAAAAAAATCATGGAGGAAAAAATAAAGCGACTTTTACTTTTGCTTTAAGTGATATTCAGCAAGAATTTTGATGCTCCTAGGACTTCCTCAAGTTGAAATGATCTTACAAATCTAATATAAATTATACTGTCAGCAACCAAATATTGTAACTGCTGTACCTTTAAAACTTATTTCTACACATTCCAATATGAATGTATTTTAAAGCCTTTTTGATCAAGTATTTACTAAATAGATGTACAGTTTTTCTTAAATAAATTATTTATACTTATGTGTCTGGGAACATGCTGTCAAAATAAACTAAAGACATTTCTGTCTTGTTTCTATAGTAGTTATATCCAAATATACATTCTATTTTTTTTCCATTAAAATTTTTTCATTTACTTTTAGTTTATAACACACAGTTCCACAATCCCTTGAGTTCCAAATTTTCTCCTCCCTCTTTCCTCTCCCCCTCCTGCCATGGTGGCATGCAATCCAATATAGATTCTACAAATACCTTAACATTAAACATTAATCAAGTTGTAAAGAAGAGTTATAACCAATGGAGTGAACAATCAGAAAGAAGGAACGAAACAAAACACAAGAGAGAGAGCAAGTAGTTTGCTTCAATCTGCCTTCAGACTGTAGTTCTTTTCCCTGGATGTGGATAGCCCTTTCCATCGTGAGTCTTTTGGAGTTATCTTATAACCTTGCATTGTTATCAAAGTTAGTTGTCACAGATACAACGTGTCTGTCATTGTGTACAAATTTCTCCTGGTTCTGCTCTTCTCACTCAGCATCAGTTTGTATAAGCCTCTTTAGGTAAATAAGTCTATCTGTTCCTCATTTCTTATAGAACAATAGTATTCCATTACATTCAAATACCACAACTTGTTTAGCATTCCCCAATTGACTTCCAGTTCTTTGCCACCCCAAAAAGAACTGCTATAAATATTTTTGTACATACAGGTCCTCCTCCCACTTGTATGATCTCTTATGTATGATCACTCTACAGGTGATATTGCTGGGTTAAAGGGTATATAGATTCTATTTTTAAAAAACAATTTTGTTGCTTTTCTATGAGAGAAAAGGCATAAGTAAACCCAACAATATTTTTAATCATTACCACCACCCCATGGTGAATGCTAAGACTATACCAAGAGACCACTAGGTTAATGTTTTTAGCAAAACACCTCAAGTGACTGGAAAGCTGACTAATGTCAATCAATCAATATTGATTTAGTTCTTCTATTATGTGCCAGGCACTGCACAAGGTGCTAGGGATATGAAAGCAAAGGTGAGACAGTTCATTGAGAAGCTCTACAATTTAGGGGGATGTGTGAGAGCTAATAACATGTACCTATGTTTATAGGTATATATACCAAGTAGATACAAGGTAACTGGCATGTGGGAAGGCACTAGCAGCCAGGGGATTGGGACAGGCTTCATGTAGAAGGTGATAACTTGAGTTGAGCCTTGAAGAACACTAGGCCTTCTACAACACCAGATGAGAAGGAAATAGATTCCAGGTATAGATAACAGCCAGTTCAAAGGCACTGAGATTGGAAATGGGAATGTGCCCTTCAGATAACAGTGAGGTAAATTTGACTGGCAGTAATTTACCTGAACTGGGGTAATTTGTATAAGATTGGAAAGGTAAATTGGGGCCAGGTTGTTAAGGGCTCTCAATGCCAACCCAAGGTGTCTAATCTTGAACCTAGAAGTAATACGGAGCCTCTGGGGTCCTCTGATTGTGGTACTGGTGTAATCAGACCTGCACCTGTCAACATCTCTGGCAGCTGTAGAGAAATTGAATTGCAATGGGGAGTAACTTTAGATAGGGAAACCATTTAGGAATCTATTTCAATAGTCTAGGCAAGAAATGTTGCGGGCCGGAGGTAGGGTGGTAACTATGTGAATGGAGGAGAGGAGACAGACGAATGCAAGAGACATTGTGGAAGTGATGATATCCAGCATTTATGTACTATTTTGCTTGCAAAATGCTTTCTAGATATCCTCACAATTAATCTCATTGCTTATTTTGCACATATCCTATGCTGACTTGGAGCAGCTTAGGTAGTGCAGTGGATAGAACACCAGGCTGGAATCAAGAAGACTCATCTTCCTGCGTTCAAATCTGACCTCACTAGCTGTGTGATCCTGGGTAAGTCACTTACCCTTGTTTGTCTAGTTCTTCATCTGTAAAATAAGCTGGAGAAGAAAGTGGCAAGCCGTTCCAATATCTCATAGAGAGTCAAACAACTAAAAAACCACTTAATGACAACAACCATATTTACTTATCGGCAAATATTTATATATCCCCCTTTCCAACAGAAAGTAAGTTCTTTGAGGGCAGAGACTATTTTTTTTCTTTTACTTTGTATTTCCAGCACATTGTAGCCATTGGTTGATTACTGCTTTTTTTTACTTTTCTTCATTACTTGCAGCTGTATCCTCTGCTCTTATCTGTGACTTCTGTTCTTTCAGCAATCACACAGAGTTTGCCACCCATACATGGTATACCCCGAGCTCTTTATTGACGGCTCTAGCTGAGCATTTTTATTTAGATATTCTGCTGCCAACATTAAACATTTTCATCTGAATTCATCTTCCACAATCCCTTATAATGCTCGGTTTTGTGTTCAAAGCCCTTTATAACCTAACTCCCTCCCACCTTTCTAGTCTTCTTACACCTACTCTTAAACACATACTCTTCTTTCCAATGACAGTGGCCTCCTTACTGTTCTGCAGATAAGACACGCCACCCTTCCCCCTTCTCTTAACACCAGGCATTTTCTCTGAAAATTCATGCCTCCATGCTTGGCATGCACTCCCTCCTCATCTTTGCCTAACTGACTTCCCTGGCTTCCTTCAGGCTCAGCTTAAAACTCATCTTCTGCAGGAAGCCTTTCCCAGCCCCTCTTAACTCTAGTGCTGCTCTCTTTTAATTATTTCCTCTTTAACTTCCATGCACCTTGCTTGTTTGGTTGGTTGTTCTCTCCCATATTCGATTGTGAGCTTCTTGAGGGCAGGGACTCTTTTGCCTCTTCTTGTATCCCCTACACTTAGCACATAGAAAGCACTGAATATTCACTCACTGACTTGAAGAAATAACAGCTGAGTTTTTCATCAGCTTTAATTCTTCATTCATCCTCTAATCACTATATATCAAAAAGAATTATATCGCTTCTTTTTGGACTTGCCCACCTAGTATACCAAACAGACGGAATCAAGAACAATGTTCTTTAAATATTGTTTGGTTTATGTTACTCCTCTTCTCAAATACCCTAATGGATCCCAGTTGCTTCAATGATAAAATTAAAACTCCTAATTATCTGTTTCAAGTCTTAACTTTGTTCCTCTTTATGTAAGTGCCACCATCTTTTGCCAGACTTGTGGTCTTAACTCCAAGAAAGCAAATCTATTTACTCCCCAGATTTTAAATCACCTGTTCCTACTTGAAATCATATATCACAAATGCCATTTCCCACACTTCCTCTTTACTATGCCAAGTCACATTCCTTCCTTCAAGGTGCTATTGAAAAATGGCTTTGTCTGTGAAGCCTTTTCATCATAATCCTACCTGACTCCAGTCACTCCAGCATTCCTCTTAGTACTTTTGTGTATCTTTCTACAACGTGTTCATTTTTTTTTCTAATGCTACTTTTAGAAGCAAAGCTTCTTGAGGAAACCTTTACAATTTACCAAAGATCTTAAAATTCTAGTGACCTGCAAGCCCAATACAAGGCAAGTGTCACATGATTATAAAAAAAATAATGTGATCTTAGGCTGCATGAAGAGAAATGCTATCTTTTATATAGGATATGATAGTTCTACTGTACTTAGCCCACATCTGGAGTATTGTATTAACTTCTGAATCACATGCTCCTAACACAAACTGAAGAGAATTCAGGGGAATATGAATAGATGGTGAAGGGACTGAAGAGTATATCTTATCAGACTCTAACACACTAGGGATGTTTAGCCTGGAGAAGATAAGATTTAGGAGGCAAATATCAGTTGTCTAATTTCTTGAAGGACTGTCACATAGAAGAGGTATTAGGCTTTTCCTCCTTGGCTCCAGGGAGGAAATTGCAAATAATTAGGCTTAATATAAGGACACATGATCTAACAATTAGATTCTCCAAAAATGAAGTAGGCTGCCTAAGGATGAAGTAGGATTCCCCGCCAAGAGGTCTTCGCTACACTTATGAATGAAATAGGTATTCACCAATAATGATGGTTACATCCAAAGGTAAAAGTTGTTACTGAGAAGGTGAACCAGAAAAGGTTCCATTGAAGAGGCAGCTTTGGAGTTTAAAGGAGGAGTGAAAATTCAAGAGGCAGAGGAGTGTGGAAGACAGTACTAGAACAATATCAACTTTAGAAGCCAGGATATGGGGGAAAGACTCTTAGAGCAGAATAATCCACTGGTTATAGGATAGAGTGCATGGAGGAGAGTAAGATCAAGGATTTAATAAGTGCCTACTATGTACCAGTTACTGTGCTAGGCACTAACATGTGATAAAGCTGGAAAAGGAGTGCGGTTCCAGATTGTGAAGAACCTTGAATGTCAGGCAAAAAGTTGGTTCACTCTGGAAGCAAAAGGGAATCTCTGAAGTTTTTGAACAATTAAATATCATGACAATGTCTATGCCCAGGAAGATTATTCTAGCTGAACCATGAAGTATGGATTAGAAGAAGAAGAGATGGAAGGAAACAGGACGACTTGTTAGGATATCACAATCTATTAGGGTAGTGGAAATAGAGAGGAGGGGATGGGTGGGAGATCCTATAGTAAGATGGAATTCATGTTTATATAGCACATTAAGGTTTAAAATATACTTTGCTTCCAAAGTATTATGATCCCCATTCTACAAATGAAATTGAACCTCAGAAAGGCTGAGGTTTGCTTAGTACTATGGTTAGTGATAGGCCCAGGACTCAAATCTGCTGACTCCAGGAACAATATCCTTTCCTCTAATACTACATATATTATGGAATCATAGATCTACCAGTGGAAGGGATTTCAGAAGACATCTAATCCAGCCCTCTCAGTCTATAGATTAAGAAAATAAGGCCAAGTAGGTTAAATTACGGTTCACAAAGGTATTAAATCTCAGAGTTGTGATTAGAACCCAGGTCTTCTGACCCCAGAGCCACTTTTCTCCTATACCATATTGCCTCAAAGGTACTTGGGAAAGATGGATGAGTTGGTGTTGCTGAAAGAAATAGTGAAATAAGAAGGAAGAGCAGTTTTAGGGATTAAGATAATAACTTGATCTATAGAATGTGGATCTGTTGCCCTAGAAATAGAGTATTTGAGAGTTAATCTGCAAAAGGGACAAAGGTGTGAAGGAGATTGCCAAGAGAGAAATATACATACATACATACATATATACATATGGAAATAGGGAGAGAGAAATGGGGAGGGAGAGGTGTAGAAGAGGAGGGGCAGTTTACAGAACCTTAGGGAACAGCCAGTTAAAGGCATTGGAAAGATTGAGGAAGAACCAGCAAAGGAAAAAGAAATAATTGTTCAAGAGAACAGGAAAATATGGTGTATGCCAACGGAGGAAAACATCCAATAGAAGGTGGTCAACTATCAAAAACTACAGAGAAAGAGGATAAAAACTCAAAACAATGCAAAACAAAAAACAGCCTTGGTGATTAATTGGTTATCAGTAACCTTTGAGAGAACAGGCTCAGTTCAGTGGTGGGGGCAGAAGAAAGATTGCAAAGGTTGAGGAGAAAGGAAAGTATGACATGAAATGGAAGCATTTGGAAGTAAGTTTGTCAAGGAACTTAGTAATAACTTCAAATTTCAAACCAGTGGCTGGCTGCCTATCAATTGAGGAATGACTAAGCAAACTGACACATTTAAGGTAATATTATTTTGCCATAAGAAACAATGAATATGTATAATTCAGAGAAACTCGAGACTTACATGAATTGATGCAAATGAAGTAAGCAGATCCAGGAAAACAATATACTTAGCCACTACAGCATTGTGCATGAAAAACAATAAAGCAGAACGATGTGTAATTGTAATGTCTAGGTTCGACCCCAGAGAAGAAATGAATAAAAATATCCCTTCTTTTGTTGGAAAGAGGAAAAACTATGAATATAGAATCTTTCCTATAATCAGGTATTTCCCATTATTGCTTTACTGCTTTTATTTCGTTGTTATAAGAGAAGTTTCACAGCATAGGTGAAGAGAAAGAGGCATATTTGAATATGATTTTGATGTATAAACAAGACAACCTCAATTTTTTTTTAGTTGCAGCAAAAGCAAAGGGGTCGGGACAGGATATAATTAGATCTGGTGAGAGGGTCAAAGGAAGGCTTTTTTTTTAAGTAGGAAGACATAAACTCTTTTTTTAACTGAGTACTAAGGTGGAGAGGGATTTCCACCCACACCCATCCCATCCCAGAGTTTTCCAAATTTCAAAATACAAAGCATTTCCAGTAACCTAGAAAGAGCATCGTCTATATCAGAACACCTGGGGGTGGAGGTGGAGTTCAAAGTAGGGATTGTTTTACTCTGTGTGTCTGTCCAGGGTCTCCCGCACAGCCTGGCACATAGTAGGCACTTAATAAATGCTTTTTGGTTGATTAATTTATAGGGGGATTGTACTAGGTTATTCATAGGGTTCCTTTCAGCACTAAAATTGTCTGGTTTTATTCCTTGTGCATTCCAGTTCTTGATAGGTATGTGTCCTAATTCCTATAGATATGAAGATTTCTCTAAAGCTGAACAAAATATTGGGTGAGACCAATAGAAATAAGCCCGGGTAAGAGAGGTGTTCTAGGGCTTTTTTTGGTTAAGACGACAGAGCTCAACAATTTTAGCGCTCAGAAGTTCACTCCAGACACAAACCTTACTTCTCCCCCCTCCCTTGTCCTTTCTAATTTCTATTTATCCCCATGGATCATTTTCAAAGGAAGGGACAAGATCCGCTCCCCCTCGGAGCCGCGGGAGAACAGAAAGAAGGTGCGGATGTGAAATCAGTAACCGCTCTGTGCCAGGAAGACGCTCACTCCATCACCTCCCGCATCTCCTCTCCATCTCCCGGCTCACTCGATCTCAAAGGAAAAAAAAAGCGTCTCCGGGCAACGGCGGGCTTTGGCGTCACTTCCTGCCATTTAAACTCCTTTCTCCACCCTGCGGCTCCCCTCTTCTTCCCTCGCTCGCCCCCAGCCCCGGAGCCCAGGCGTTTGAGCTCGCGGGAGCGCGGCAGGGTCAGGGCGGGGGCGATCGCGCTGTGGGGACGCCGCGCGGGGCACCTGCGCTCTGCGGGCGCGCGGCGCCGGACGCGGGGCTGAGGGCTTGGGCTCCGAGCCCCGAGGCGGCGGCGGGCGGCATGGCGGCGGCGGCGGAGCTCGGGAGCTCCGGCCAGCAGCCGCCGCCGGGCCAGGGGCAGCCCCCGCAGCCGCAGCCGCCGCCGGCAGCGCCCCCAGGCGGCGGGAGTGGGGGCGGCGGGAGCGGGGGCAGCAGCCGCCACGAGAAGAGCCTGGGGCTGCTCACCACCAAGTTCGTGTCGCTGCTGCAGGAGGCCAAGGACGGGGTTCTGGATCTCAAGGCGGTAAGAGCTGCGCGGGGGCCGGGAGCCCAGGCATCCTCCGGACGGGAGACGAGCCGAGGATCCGCGCTGGTGCGCGGCTTAGGCCTCGCCGCGCGGGCCTCGGGAGTCCCCTGTCCCGCGGGGGGAACGGGGGAGCGACCCCGCGGCCCTGGGGGTAGTGCTTGCTGCCGCTGCCAGCACGTTCCGAGGGCTCTGGACACCCCCTTCGCCCTGACTACATCCTTTGGCTGCCTGATGGCCTGTTCCCCATCCCGGGCTGTGGCGCCCCGGGCCGGCCCTTTGTAAGGCTAGAGCACTAGAGGCGAGCCCAGGGCTCGAACTCGCCGCCGCGTCCCTCCTGCCCTCCCTCCGGGGCGCGCGGCTGGGGGGAGGGGTTTAGGGTCACCTCCCGAGCTCTCTCGGATTTACAAACGATTTGAGGCTCCTTCCTAGCGGCGGGTTCCTCCATTCCGTCCCTTCGGGTATTTGTTCCCGTTGTGATCCAGGGTGAGCCCGGTTTTTCTGCTGGATGGGAAGAATTGGGAGTGGGGGGTCGGAATGCGCGCTTTTCTCGACTCTGGCCCCCCCCCCCCCCCCCACTAGGACTTTTTTTGGTAAAGACAACAGAACTCAACAACTGAAGTGTTCCAAAGTGCGTGCCGGACACAGACCTTACTCCTACCCCCACCCCCCTCTTGTTCTGGGACAAGGAACAGGGCAGGGAAGCGGTCTCCAGGTTTTCGAATTTTTTTTTTTCACCCTAAGGAAGTTAGGATGGAGAAGTTGCTTTGAGGCTGCAATCTTGGGTCTGTGAGAGAGAATTGGGATTCAGAAATTTAGCATCTCACCACTTTTTTGTTGGAAACTTATCCAAGGAAATTAAAGCAGCCGGTACATAAATAGGCAGCGTATTAGAAGGATTCTCTTGCCTTCCCCTACGACTCACAGTAAAAACAAAATCCCAATTATCGAAACCCTCCAGCCATGACTTGGAAGAATGCCTTATTAGCCCATTGGAACTTTAGGAAGACAGAAGCTATTTGCTCTAATTGAAATTCAGCCAGTCAGAGTACTAAGAATAAGACCAAGTAGGGGGTGGGGAGGGGATTGTTCTTGGCGACTTTGATTCCAGGTGCTGGAGAGTCCAGTTTTACAGTTCACCTAACGTAATGATAGCTGAAAGAGGTGAGATGCCCTGTTTCTGGCTTTTTCAGATTCCACTTGTTGCAACTAACACCTTGGGACCCGCCACCTTAAGCTTATTGAAAATGTTGCCGGGTGAACCCTGGAAAGTTCAAACAGGATGGAAGTAAAGTTGGTCTGGAGAGCCCTAATTGTTTTGTAATAATAGAGGCAATAGAAGTTTGATATCCAATCTTTCCTATAAAGTCATCCGAAAGTTCGTATGTGTGTTCTTATTCATCAACATAAATTGCTTTAGTTTTGTTTAAAAATGTGCGTATACTTGGCTGTGCAACAACCGCTACAGAAGTTGCCTTGTACTTATAATTTTCTGTTTCCTAACCTTTTTGCAAACGAATTTTATTTGGACTTCATTCAGTACACCTTGCCTTCCTAAAGGTATTGCCCGATAGCATAAATTTTGCTTTTAACTTAAAATGAAATTAATTTTATTTTTGCTTTGCATCACACTTTTTGAAATATTAAGAGGCACTCTGGGAGGTTGCAAAACCATGATTAGGAATTGCCATTAAAATTATAGAAATTTTATATATATGTATAGTATTATAGAAACTCCTCTATGGGAATATCAAATCTCTTAAATTTCTTCTAGCATATACTCATTCAGTAAAGTGACATTCCATTCTTGCTTGGGAATTTTAGCTTACTATTTCAGTCAATCAATAAACATCTATTAATCATGTACTATTTACCTGGGACTGTGATAATCACTGGTGATTCAAGAGGCTTTTTAGTTACTAAAACAAAAGTTAGAAAATTGTGTTTAGTGTTTGATGTTTCACAAAAATTTTGTTTCTCTAGTAGTGGGAATTCCCCTGAAAGCTGGGATTTTTTTGGCTTATGTTCTAGCAAGAAATATCTGAGTCAATTCACTCAGAGCTCCTTCCATTAGATATTTTTATTAATCACTTTATGAACTAAGTTGGGTTTATTCTTTTTTTCTCCTGTATATTAAAAATAAGTTTTTAGACATTTCCCTCATTCTTCTAATATGTTATTTCAGACTGAAAGAGATGTTGAATATGGTTCTGGTCCTAGTATAAATTAGGTCCATTCTGTCATACCACTTGTCATTTAGAAAAAAATACATTTAATGGAATTATAATTTTTACCTCCATCATCGTTTGTAGTCCTTTCATTTAAGTAGTATGAGGTACCGCAACTGCTTTGACCCCAAAATTTCAATATCCTCAAATTACAGAAATATAAAATAACAAATGCTGTTCATTGAACTACTTAGCATATAGGTATCAAAAAGGCAGTATTGAGCTACAAAGATGGATTACTTTGTTAAATCCCAGCTCTAATCTTGATGGAAAATTATAATGACGGTGTAAAACATAGCACACAGATTTTACATTCATAGTAATTATAATAGACATTACATTGTGAAAGAATAAAAAGTCCATAGAGTAATGATCCAATTTCTCTGCACTAAAATTAAATAGTACAATTGAGGGCATTGCTTAAGTGAGCAATGCTATTCTGTAATATGGTTTTAAACTAAAATTGGGATGGGAAGTAGTTGCAGAAAAATTAGTCTCTTATATTAATTTTCAGTAACAGAAAATCATCGTCCCTGTACTAACACTCATGTCCAGATGAGTTAATGACTCAAGTTTTGATTATATGCTGTGTGTAATTTTTAGATAGTATCTAGAAGTATTTAGAAGCCCTGGGTTCCAGCCCTGAGTGAGACACTCACTGGCTTGCATGTCTTTGGCAAATCATTTAACTCGTCTCATCTTCTGTGTCTTCATTTCTGTAAGATGAGAAGAATCATCTACCTCTCTGTCTTGTGAGACATTACCATATGAAAAGCAGTGTTCAAAGCTCTGGAATTATAAATACTAGCAAGAATAGTGCCTGTTCACAAGGAGCTTATACTTTCATGGGAGAGAAACTCCTAACTAATAAAAAGGAGAACTGAAGGGGGAAAGGTTCTGCTGTAGCAAAAGGGAGTGAGGTGAAGCACCTAGATCAGGGCCAGGTAAGAAAGCTCCCAGAGTCCAAGGCTCTGCTGAGAGAGGGTCCACATGGCCAGAATGAAGGCCACAGGGTTTGAAGATATCTAGAAAGGGAGGGGTGTCGTTTTTCGAGACTTAAGCCTTAAACAAATTTTTATCTTTTTATCAATTGGATCTGTCCCCCTAGGGCAGATCACAACCCATCCATACCTTTTTGTCCTGTGCATTCTTGTCCCTGTATTTCCTTGAAGTATTAGAAAACCTGCCCAAAGCATTGGGGATGTCTAGTGTAATGCTCCTGTCTATCTCTTTAGGGTTTTTTGTTTGTTTGTTTGTTGTCTACATGACTGATCCAATCTCTCTGTTCATAAATACTATGGATGATGTCTTATGCTACTTATTGATTAAGATGTCATTAATATATCGCAGCCTACCTTTACCCACCTGTGTCCCAGTTGCCCTTTTTCAGCTATCTGAAGTTTTGATTGCAGAGACAGTTTGGCATAACATTGAGCTCAGGAAACCTGAGTTGTTGGTTGTTGGTTTTTTTTTTCCAAATTTCCCTTTCTCTTTATTTTTTTCCTTATACATGTATTTTTAGTTTACACCATTCAGTTTCACAAGTTTTTGAGTTCCAGATTTCCCCCACCCACATGCTCTCCCCTGAAGACAGCATGTTTAGGTTCTACATATACCTTAACATTAAACATTTTCACCATAGTAAAGTTGTAAAGAAGAGTTATAACCAATGGAATGAACCACAAGAAAGAAGAAACAAAACAAAAAGAAAGCAAATAGTTTGCTTCAATCTGCATTCAGACTCTGTAGTTCTTTCTCTGGATATGGGATAGCTTTTTCCATCATGAGTCTTTTGGAGTTGTCTTAGAGTCTTGCATTGCTGAGAAGAGCCAGGTCTATCAAAGTCAGTTATCACAGATACAATGTGTCTGTAATTGTGTACAATATTCTCCTGGTTCTGCTCATCAATTCATGTACGTCCAAGTTATTATGAAGTCCATCTGCTCCTCATTCTTATAGCACAATAGTGTTACATTCATAAACCACAACTTGTTTAGCCATTCCCCAATTGATGGGCATCCCCTTGATTTCCAGTTCTTTGCCACCACAAAAAGAACTGCTATGAATATTTTTGTACATAGGAATCTTTTTCCCATTTCTTTGGGATATAACCCTAGAAGTGGTATTACTGGGTCAAAGGGTATGCACATTTTTATAGCCCTTTGGGCATAGTTTCAAATTGTTCTCCAGAATGGTTGAATCAGTTCACAACTCCATCAACAATGCATTAGTGTGATGGGGTTATTTAAGTATTTTACTAACTCTTCTGTTAATCTGGGTAATTTATATTTTTGTGAAACCTGAACTTTAATCCTCCATCTAGACATTCTTTAGTTGTGAGATTCTAGGCAAGTCACTTAACCTGTTAGGTTGGGGGGGGGGGGAGTGGAGCAGGATGTTATGATATTTGCACTATGTTGTGTTTTCTTTTGTTAACTTATTTTTTGTATGGGGGGGGAAGGCAGGGCAATTGAGGTTAAGTGACTTGCCCAAGGTCACATGACTATTACGTGTTAAGTGTTTGAGGCTGGATTTGAATTCAGGTCCTCCTGATTCCAGGACCAGTGCTCTATAGGCACTGGGCCATCTAAATAGAAACCTCCTTTGTATTAAAGAGAATAGTTGTCAGAAAGTGGGTTGGGTTTGGGTTTTGTTTGTTCTGTGTGTGTTGGTATTTTTGGCCACAAACATCATTTGTTTAAGGGGATTTTGATATGAAATGATGGAATATTTATAATGATGAAATTACAAGTCCTTAGAAACTGAAATATCATTTCAGTTAATATTTTTTAAATTACAAAAAGACCAGCAATTTCCTTGATGCATTCTTAAAATTTTCTATGTACAAGAAAACTGAAAAGCCAACATAGGGAAACTCAGACAAATGTTTTAAACCATGTAAAATATGTTTATAAGTTTCAAAGTGGATTAGCACTTTAGCTTGTCAACAAGAAGTTTAAGTGCTGTTATGATGATCTGAAAAGATCTTTTTTGTTCAGGCATGTCTGACTCCTTGTGACCCCTTTGGGGGGTTTCTTGGCACAGATACTGTACCTTTTCCTTTTCCAGTTCACTTTATAGATGAGGAAATTAAGCAGGGTTGAATGACTTGCCCAGGGTCACACAGCTAGTAAGTGTCTGAAGCCAGATTTGAACTCAGGTCATCCTGACTCCAGACCTGGTGTGATATCCACTGCGTGGTTAGGGAAATATTTATTTCTTAATATTCCCAGTTGCACTAAAAATGTGACCTTAACATGCTTCCACACAGTGTCTAGCTTTCTTGATATCTCCCCTTTTTTAGGGGAAAGATAAATTACCCCCCAAAATTCCAACTTTTCACAACAGGTATTTAGAGCTATTCTCTTTGTTACAGAGCAAAGAAAAAGTGCTGCATTTTATCTCCTGTCTTTTTTACTTTTGAACTATTTGCTACACTTGGAGTACATAGAATATATTCCTTACTTACCTTCCAACTCTTAAGTTTCTGTAAAAATTTGGCTCAAGAGCTGTCTTCTCCATGAAGTCTTTACTGATTCTTCCCCAGCCTCTAGTGCCTTTTCTCAAATATTATCTTATCTATTTTATGTAACTAACATTGAATAACTGATACTGAACCCCCAGGAGCTGGGAGTACTACACCTTTTCCCTTGCCCTAAGGGGCTTCTCTGCTTTCCCTTTAAAAAAATTTTTTTTTTTTAATTTCAATTTTCTTCCCTTACTCATTGAGAAGGTAAGAAATATGATACCCCTTATACATATGAAGTAATACAAAACATTTCCATAAAGTGGGGAAAAAATTATTCACTTTACACTCAGTTCATTAGTTCTGTCTGGTGGTAGATAGTATTTTTCATTATGAGTCCTTCGGAATTGTTTCAGATCATTGTATGGATCAGGGTGTAACAACAATATAATATTCACCATGCCTATGGTGACTATAAATATGCTGATATAGTTATTAATCACAAAATTTAACAGGATCTGTACATGGATGACATAGCCAGAACGTTTTTTCAGATACCAGAAAGCTGAGTCCCAAAACCAGAAAGTCAAAGTCCCAAAACCAGAGAGTCAAAGACATCACTGTAGTCATGGAGTTGGCACACATAATTAATGCAGTAAACACCCACATTCTCAAGCCTTCAGAACAAAAGAGGCTCCCTCAGGCAAAGATCCTCCTCTCCTCACTCAGGGTAAATGCTCAGCCTCCACACTCTGGACCCCTGCACTTCCTGGCCCCTGCAGTCCTCAGCAGATTTGAGCTTCCAGTCACTGCCCTGACTCCAGCCTGGCCCCTACTCACCTCCGACTTCCTTCCTGCCCCACCACTTCCTGCTACAATAGCAAGTTCAAGGCATGGAAGATCTTCAAATCCCATTACCATTACACAGGGTAGCTAAGTCTTTCACTGTCGATTATCAGTGCCACATTGCTTCTGTTCACTTTCTATCAGCTCAAAAATCTTCCCAGCCAGCCCTTTGTCGTTTCTTACAGCATAATAGTATACCATCACAATCATACTGCAATTTGTACAGCTATTCCCCAATTGATGGGCATTCCCTCAATTTCCAGTTCTTTGCCACCACATGAAGAGCTGCCATGGATATTTTTATACATCTAGGTCCTTTTCCTTCTTTGATCTTTTTGGGATATAGACCTAATAGTAGTATTGAGCCCTTTGGGCATAATTCCAAATTGTTCTCCGGAATGGTTGGACCAGTTCACAGCTCCACCAACAGTGCATTAATATATTATATCCCCTTCAGCATTTGTCATTTTCCTTTTCTGTTGTCTTAGCCATTTTGATGACTGTGAAGTAGTACCTTAGAGTTATTTTAATTTGCATTTTTCAAACTATTAATAATTTAGAGCATTTTTTAACATCTTCTAAAACTTCTGAATTTCCTGTTCATATCCTTTGACCATTTATCAATTGGGAAATGAATCCTATTTTTAGAAATTTGGCTCAGTTCCCTATATATTTGAAAAATGAGATTTTTATCAGAGAAACTTGCTGTAAAATTTCCTCAGTTTCCTGCTTTCTAATTTTGGCTGCATTGATTTTGTTTGTGCAAAAACTCTTCCATATAACCAAAATTACCTCTTATGCTTTCCATGATCCTCTTTTGTTTGGTCATAAACTCTTCTTCCCTTATCCAGACAGATAATTTTTTTCCATAACTTCTCTAAATATGCTTATGATATCACCCTTAATGTTTAAATCATGTACCCATTTTGAGCTTATCTTGCTATACAGTGTGAATTGTTGGTTTATGCCTAGTTCCTATCAGACTGCTTTCAACTTTTCCCAGTAGTTTTTGTCAAATAGTTTTTGACCCAGTAGCTTCAATCTTTGGGTTTATCACACACTGGTTTCTCTACTCTTGGCCCAGTCATGTGATCCAAACCAAGTGCTGCCCTTAGAGAACCTGGCTTCTCATGAAAGAATGGGTAGGCTCCCTATTTTCATTCTTCAGCTCACTAAAGCCTCACCCTGTGACCCTAAGGATTATAGCTTAGGCTTAGGTTCACATCTAGGATATTCTCAAAAGAAGAGGGTAGAAATATATACATTGTTCAGTATGAATCAGGTATAGGGCAGATATTTTATTCCTACACAGAAAAGAAATGCTAAACATAAAAGGCTCAAAATGCATTAACAAAATGATTTAAACAGGGTTTAGCCTCATGTTAATACTGTTGGGAGATTTGGTACTTAAACTTCATGAAACATAAAAAAGTGTGCAGAACTGTTGATTAAGCATTCACATCTCACCACACCTGCACTGTCCAAACAACTCCTAGAACATGTCTGCTGGTAAAATGGCTAGCCTTGGGCCAATCCTCTTGTGAGTGACTGTCACTGTTGATACAGAACCTTGCCCTCCTCCCAGCCAGCTCCACTCATCTGTACTCCACACTTCTTGAACTCACAAAGTTGTCACCAGCCCTTAACATGCCTATCTTGGGACAAATGCACCACTTAAGATCAGTAAAAAAAAATACACATACATTAAAAAGTAGCCTTTTCTCAGGCGCGGCCAGGTCGCTCAGCGAGTAAGAGCACTGGCTCCAGTGATCCAGGATGACCTGGATCAAATCCGGGCTCAGATACTCAGCACCACACCCAGAAATAACTGGCCGCGAAACCTTGAGCAAGTTACTTAACCCCGATTGCTTTAAAAAAAGAAAAAGTAGCCTTCTTGCCCTAGGTGTCTCACAAGTGAGGTCACCATGCTGTCAGGATGAAGAAGGGCCATTCTTTCCCCAGTTCTTCCTCTTAAGTCTCAGAGTTACATGATCCTGGAAGGAAAAATTGAGAGCCAGCCAGGACCTTTGTTCTAATTGATGTGGCACTCTGTTGAGACCACTATATATGTTTGTGGCATCACCAAAAATGTATAGAGGAGTACCTGGTACATAAGATGGTCCATGTAAACCACTTATCTCTGTTATGGTTATATGTGTACATGTCTCTTTTGGCTAAATTGTGAGCTCTTAGAGGGCAGGGACTATTTCAGTTTTGTCCTTATATTCCTAGTGCTGGCTCATAGCACTTAATAAATGTGTGTTTGATAGTTTATCTTCAGACCTGTCTCCTATGGGCTTAAAGGCTTTTTAAAAGGGCTTAAAATACACAGACAAATAATACTTGTTTTCTGTACTTAGTAGTTGTAACCTCACAGGAGGTACACATCACTACTTTGGAAGACCTAAAGAGGTGACCCCAACATCTTTTCTCAAGAGACCTTTTCCATTTATCTTCAGACAAAAAGAATTCTGTTGGTACTGCCTTCTCATATCAGTCTGTTATAATCATTCTCCTTTGTTTTCAGACCTTCAGAGTAGTATGATATTTGGCAGTTCTTTTGTGATGAATTTAGTCTTTAATCTGTACTTTTCATGCAGGTTTGAGAGAAGTATTCATTTAGTTCTTGTTTCAATAGACTTAATCTCATCCATGCCATTACTATAATACTTTAAGGCAACTTAAGCTCCTGACAAAATGCTCAGATTCATTCACTCATTCATTTTATAAACATTTAGTGCTTGCTATAATTCAGTGCAATGTACTAGACCCTGGAAGAGATACAAAGATAAATATGGTCAATCCTCCGCTTTCACTGAGTAACATTCCTAGAAAAATGTGCAAAAGTCAAAAACACAAATGTTGAAACGTTAAACCTGGGAAATAAGGGGTTAGATTACCACCACGACCACCAAAAACTAATCTTTTGCTGGAGATTGCAAGTTCTAATAATGTGCACTTTTCCTAACACAATAACCATGAAATAACCCATAAAATGCAGTACACCTGATAAAATTGGTAACATGCAAAACATTTTTCCTCACTAGTAATTCCCTAGAATTTTATGATCTTTTGTGCTAACATCTTAATTTTTAAAATGTCAGACCATATTCACTTTTTATGACTTGAAATCTACAGTACCATAAATACCGTACAGCAAATAAAATTCTTAAAACTAAAATATTTTTAATTTTACTCTTACCTTACAATGTGTCAGATTCCAGTGTGTGTGAGATTATTGCATTGTATACCATGCTGCTGTACTCTTCTCTGCTACCTTGACTGTCCTCTGAAAATCAAGAGAGGTTGCTGGGACTTTTTTTTTTTTGCCTTTTTGGAGGGCAGTTGGGGTTAAGTAACTTGCCCAAGGTTACATGGCTAGTTTTTTAGTGTGGGTGTTAAGTGTCTGAGGCTGGACCGAACTCAGGTCCTCCTGTCTCCCAGGGCCAGTGCTTTACTCACTAGGCCACCTAGCCACCCCATTGCTGGGACTTTTAATAGCTTCTGTGAGAAAACCCTGAGACTGGCAAGGTCTCAACATCACCTTAGAGCCGAAAGGAGTTGTACCATGCTTTGGAGGCATAATTGTAACACGAAACTTGAATTTTAAAGGCAAGCAATGAAAATATGCAGTAAATATGTGAGGAACTTTTTACTCTACTATGATAGAGTGGGTGAGACCAGTGATATACCTAGGCGGAGTATACTAGCCTCTCCATAAACTTACACAAATCACACTTCTCGTTTTTTTTTTTTTTACTGCTCACAGCTGCAAACATGCACATTTGCCAACATGAAAGTGAAAATGAGATTACTAATAAAATTACATGAATGCTTGAAGCTGCAAAAGTGAAAATGCTCAAATGTTGAGGATTGACTGTAATATGTGATCCCTGCCCTGATTCCAGTATAGCAGGAAGCAATAATACTTGTATACAAATGAGTATAACACAAAATATGGTATAGTGAAGGCATTCAAGGAGATTAGACCAGCACAAGGTGAGATAAAGAAGTGATCACTTGTAGTTTAGGGAGGGAAGTAAGGGAAAGTTTCATGAATTGAATTTTGGAAAGTGGGTGGGAAGTCAACAAATAGGAGGTTGTTGGGTTCCCAGACATTGAGAACAACATCAGCAAAGGTGTGAAAACATGGGACATACTTGGGGAAAAAAAGAGAATCTGGTTTCTCTTCATTGTAGACCTCAAATGGGAGTAGTGTGAGATAAGGCTGAAGAATTAGACTAGAGCCAAACTATAAAAATCTACATTGAGGCTTAACAGTTTGGTGTTCATTCAGCAAGGCAATGAAGAACCATGGAAAGTTTTTGAGCAGTGAAGTAAAGAGCTCATCCAAGAAGTACAAGAAAAAACGAGTTAGCAGTAGGGTATAAGAAGACTGGAAGAAGATGCTAACCCAGAACTGAACATTGGTCCTCTTACTCTAAATTCAGCCGCCTTTCCATTTTGCCAGGCTATGTAAGTGCCAGTTTGGGAGACCTAAGAGACTGTATTCTTTTTGTTTAGTCAGTCTGACCCTCTGTGACCCCATTTGGGGTTTTCTTGGCAAAGATACTAGAGTGGTTTGCCATTTCCTTCTCCAGCTCATTTTGCAGATGAGGAAACTGAGGTGAAGAGTTAAGTGACTCATCCAGGGTCACCCAGCTCTTAAGTGTCTGCAGCCAGATTTGAACTCATGCAGATTAGTCTTTCTGACTCCCGGCCCAACATTCTATCCATTGCACCACCTAGCTGCCCCAAAGAAGAGACTATTCAGGTAAAAGGTAATGAGTGCCTTGTAATATGAATGGAAAAAAGGAGAATTTGAGAGAGAGAACCTGGAGCTCATCTTAGAGAGCCTATGAGAACAATACTACTTGATTTTTATTTAAAAAAAAATTAATTCTCTACTTTAAAAGAAGACAAGAGGGGAAAAAGTTCATTGGAAATGTATTTCTCCCAAGAATATTTAAAAGTATAGTGTTTAAGTGTCATTCAGATGCTTTTTTAAATTTTTAATAAGTCACAAAGAGCTCCTTAGGTCCTTAGTTTCATAAACCTGCTTGTGTGTTCCATGTTTTTTCCTGAGATACAAATAAGTTTTTCAAGGCCCTGGGTTAAGTATAATTACCTTCCTAATTCCTGTTTTCATACTAACAGGCTATGCAGTTTCTAAAACTTAATTCTCGAGGTGTCTTTAAAGATGTATTGGGAAGAATCCCAACTAATTCATTGTGTTCGTGATCCCAGAAAACCTGCTTGCCCAGTTCCTCCTCATTTCTGATAATTTTACAACTTCCAAATGAAGCAAAGACCTTAGCAGCTGTTTGGAATATTTCTGAACCGCAGTGAAACTGATGCACAAGCTGTAACTGCTCCTGAGGTTTTATTAAGGGTAGAAGTAACAGACAAAGCTAACATCCTTCTCCCTTCTTCAGTAATGACAGCTGGCTTCATTGTGGCAAAAAAAATCAATTTCTTCATAAACTTATTCAATTTTATTGGCAATAAAATGACATCTTTAAATTGTTTAATTAGATTTTTTTTTTCTGGTTAGTAAACAATTTGAACAACTTTTTAAGAGGCTACTCACAATTTATTTGTCCATATTCTAGAATTACCTTTTTATGTCCTCAGACCATTTCTCCAGTAGGGAATGATTATTATTATAGATTTGCTTCAGCTTTTTTAGAGTCATAATGCAGATTTTTATCAATATATTTTACTACTGTGACCTCCGTTCTTGAAAGCTCTCCATCCATTGGTGTATTGCTCTGACTTTGGGAAGATTTTCAAGTGTGTCCTGGCAACAAAATGTGTCTTTTTCCTGAGGACCACTTTAGCTAAGTTTGAAGAAGCCCGTCACCAGTGGTCTGGCTACTTGAAACAAAGAAAATACAAAATGACCCCAAGTCCTATGCATTCCATTTCTACAGAGATGGTTACAGAGTGCTGGAAACCAAGTCAATCTAGAATATCTCTTTTTCAAGCTGTAGTATGTAGCTGGATGGACAAACCACAGAACACGTCCATCGTTGTGTGTATTGATAGATAATTTACTAGGCTCAGAATTGAACAGGAGAACAAAGTAGATTGCTTTTGGAAAATTGCAAAGGTCATTTATAATCCTAAGCTTCTCTCTCTGAGATAGCAATTTATTTTTTAAACACCAGTATTCTTTTATAGATACAGTAGAACAATATAGTTTCCAAATAATTTAAGTTGAATATTACTAAAAGGGTGGTGGTGAGGTTTGTGGTGGACTTGAACAGACTTAAACATGTTGTGATAAGGAATTATGCAGAATAAGTGATATGAAGGATATTGTTAAAGAAATATATGATCAGAAAAAAGGATGAGCTACTCACGTGGCCAGATGAAGGGATAACTTGAATATTGCTTGTGTGTGTATTCACACAAAGTAAACGAAAAGTGAGGAAGGCACTCAGCATAACATGAGAACTTGTGGGAAGGACATAGAAAAAAATTTCAGAGGATGCATTACACTGTATATTTTGGAGGGAATATGGATGTTGTTACGATCACAAATTCATTGGAGTATTTTCTATACATATTCTTGTTATAGTCTTTAGTTTCTCATTTTGGCAACATTGCTTCTGGAAAATTTTTTTGTGCAATCATTCCACCAATTTTGTCTTCAATTATTCCTTCCATTTACTTGATATCAAACCAGCCTTAGAAATGTTAGTGGTTATAAGGCATGAAAAAGAAAAGAATAAGCATTGGAAAAGAAGAAACAAAAATATCTTTAGTGGCTGCTGCTATGATTTCATGTCTAGAGAATATGAGATGCTCAATAAATGACTTCTATCAAGGTAACAGTGTTATAAAATACCTTTTACCCCAACATAGCATTTTTATGTCACCAATAAAGTCAGGAAAAACTGATAAAGTACCATTTATGATGAAAAAATATCATATACATTTATGTTAATTTACTGAAGCAAATAAAAGGCTTGTATATTAAGATATGAAAGCCCTATATATTAAGACAGCTTTAAAACAATTTTGGCAGAAATTACGGAAGAATTCAACAGAGGAATAGCCTCATCAAGGTGACAAAACCAGCATAGTAAAAGTGTCTCATCTTTTCAAATTATATTATTAATTTAAAAGAATGTCAGTCAGTGGACTACTTTACAGAATTAAAATGAATAAAAATATTATAGAAAACATGGCTAAATATATCAAGAGGTACTATGGGGGGAAAAACTGCCGAGAAATTCCGCAGCCAGACCTTAAAAAATAAATTTACTTAATTAGTAACTAGAAAAAATATCTTGGGAAGAAAGGAAGGAAAAAGAGGGAGACTAAGGATAGATCCTGAGAATTTAGTGTTTAATAAAGGCACAGTTTTTTTTTAAATGGAGGAGTGACAGTGGCATATTGGACAGAGTATTAGATTTACAATCCAGTAGAACTGGATTTGAATTCCAGATTTGGCACTTATCAGCTGAGTGACTATAGGCCCTTGATTAAAAAAATTTTTTTTGCTCATGTAGTTTTCTTTGCCACGAGGAATTGTGTTGCTTGTTAAACCACTGCTATTTGTAAATTAACCTATTGGGTCTTAGTTTTCTCACTTGTTAACTTAGTGGTGTTGGACTATATCATCTTAAGTGTTCTTTTCCAATTGTAACACTTTGTGATCTATGCTTTATGAAAAATGAAATAAAAATCCTTGGAAAAAATAGTAGGTTGTTTTGTTTTTAATAAGCTTAGGTCTTTTTAATGATTTAATAAGCTTAAATTAAGCTTGATTTGGGGTCAGGTCCATTTCAATTCCCATTTGACTTTAGATGGGGGACAAATTTCATTATTTTCACTAACCTCTAAATGAAATACAATTTTTCTTTAAATTATTTAAAAACATAGAATTCATCCGATTGCTAAAAAAAAAAAAGTCCATGACAAAATGATTAAGAACCCTTGGTTTAGGATCCATATTTTATACAATATACTACAATAAATTACAATTAAACATGAAATTATTAACTTTTAGAAGACTATGAATACTATTCCTCTCAACTGTAAAGAGAAGAATTTGTATTAAATGGGAATATAACTGTTACATTGTCCTGTTTGTTTTTATTTTAACCAAATTGTGGTTGTGGGTCTGAGTAGGTTTAATGCCATGCATGAGCAGCTTTCCAGAAGAATGCTACTGTGAACAGCTTTTAAGGTTCTGATTATACAGTATAGTGAACACTCTATTCCATAACAAATCAAAGCAAAACATTCACAGAAAATCAAGGTACAGCATTCACAATATTACACATCACAGAAAATCAATATAGTATTCACAACAGCTTATCATTAAAATAGTCACATAGTTTTCCCCAAAGTGGTCACAATATTTAGAACAAAGAACAATCATCTCAAAGCTCAATAGTCAAAGTCTTCCACTCATGGGGTAACTACATTAACTCAATCAGTCACTTATCAATAACAATCATCTCAAAATAGTCAAAGTCTTCCACTCATGGGGCACACTAGATTAACTCAATCGGTTACTTATTCAGCAGTCAATTACTAAGTATCATACATAAACCCTCTACCCCTAGGTTACTAGTAAACTATAATTTCATCATTACTCAGTACCCATGGAGAGGTCTTTTCATCTTGACTTGGGGCCATTTCTCAGATTCCCTGGATACCCTTCCATCGTCCCAGTTTCTACTTGGGTTCAATGGCAGACAGCTCCCAGTTCCTTGTCCAGCTCTCTGGGTAAGTCTTGCTCCACACTGCAGTTGACAGGGTCCAGTCCATTTCAAATCCTTCACAATTTCTGCTCCCAGGAATTCAAGACTCAGCCAAGCCACAAACAAAGTCTCTGCATCCTGGTCATGCTTCCTCAGTCTTCTCCTGGGCTCCTGTTCAGAAGAAGCTCCATGACCACAAGTTCTCAGGAAATTCTGGCTCAGTTCTCGATTCTCTCTTCTGTAGCTGCTCTGCCACCAGATCCTGGTCCCAAGAAATTCTGACTGTACTTCTCTGGGGCTTTTCTTATATACACACAGCATTAGCTTCCTGTTACATCAGCAACAGGAGTTTATACCTTCTCTTTCCACAACAGAGGCTTGATCAGTTACTAAGTACCAAGTGTCTGCAGCCTTTGCCAACACAAAGGGATCTTCAAATTTAAATTACATTACATTACATACAGTGGGCTGCAATAAATAATCAGAGGAATTTCAAAGAATGTGACTCAAGGATGTCATCAAGGAATTGAATGAAAGGAAGAGAAGATTGTCACCAGGCCAAAGGGAGAGATGAAAGATTGACAGCTAGAATGCCCCTCTAGTATTCTCACAACGTTGGAAGAAAGTGAGGAAAGCCGTTAGCATGTTGGGTAGAGGATCCACTGTGGAAAAGTTTTGGAAGAACATGGATGAGTATTGTACAAGATGAGCCTGCATGAATTCTACCTCCACCATTGGAAAAAACTTCCAAATAATAAGATCATAGCTCCATTTGAGTATTTGAGGAATGTTTGGGATATTAGGATGCTTTAAGAATTGTGCAGAGAGGAGTGGCAAGTAGTAATTTTATTGTTGTAATAAGTTCTAAGAACTCTTTCCTCCCCACCAGGTCTAGGTAGCTGGAGGGAGATGACTAGGACAAGTGTTTGGCACAGTGAAGAACGTGTGGGTCTTGGAGTGTGGAGGACCTTAGTTTGAATCCCACCATGTAATAGTTATATGACCCTGGGCAAATTACTTAACCTCTCTCTGACTTGGTTTCCTCATCTTTAAAATGGGAATAATAACACCTATTCCCAGGGTTTTTGTGAGGATCAAATAAGAGTCATTGTCAAAATAAACATTTCATTGAGTTTTGGACTTTAAAAAAGAACTATCATGTGTTTATCTAATTTGTGAATGGCATATTATGTGTTAATATATTTTAAACAAAAATACAGATAAAATCTTTCAACAACTAAATCACAATGTTTAGATTGTTTCATTCAAAAAAACATGCAGGCGACTAGGTGGCGCAGTGAATAGAGCATCAGCCCTGGAGTCAGGAGGACCTGAGTTCAAATCCAGCCTCAGACACTTAGCACTTACTAGCCACATGACCTTGGCCAAGTCACTTAACCCTGATTGCCCTGGCTTCCCCCTCCAAAAAGAAAAAGAAAACGTGCAAATGCCACTAAGAAATCAGATTGCTAGACAGCAGAATTCAGACATGAAACAACTGATACTCTGCCTTCTTGTGCTAAAGTAGCAAGGGGAAGGGGGAGTGTTTTGCATGCCAAAAGAAAAAAATAAGGAGGTATTGTATACTATCTTAATGTCCTCTTCAGTTGCCATTCTTTTTCTCACTTTTCACTGCCAAATGTCATGAATGAACTGTCTATACCCTCTGCCTCCATCTTCTCTAATCTACTCTTATTACTTTATTCAAACTACTTTTCTTTCTAAGTTTCCCTCAAAGAGCTCATCCATTCTCACATCATTTATCACTTCTATATTGACTGCCAAATCTATGTATCCAGTCCTTTTTCCTGATTGCTAATCTCATGTCTAGTTATTGAACATTTTTTCTTGAATGTCTTTTCCCCAAACCAAGCATATCTCATCACCCAGTTACTCTCATACTGTAATTCCTAAGCATTTTTGTGTTTATCTCTATACAGCTATATTTTATGCTTCTATTTCTATTGTGATACTGTATATTTTCATTTATTTGTATCCTATTTTCTCTAGTATGGCATATGTTCTCCTAGGGCAAAGACTTTGTAACTTTAATGAGCCTCCAAGTCCCTACAGTCATTCTAGTTACAAATTATATATGCTCATGTGTTGACTATTAGATGTAATCCCTGTTCTGCAACAGTGAAACTATTAGGAGATATTTCTCAAAGTATCATAATACTATATTAAAGAGATTGCTAGATAATTAGTTTGTCATTTCAGTGAATTATCCTTTTTCAAAAAATAAATAATGTGGGGGGCATCTAGATGGCACAGTGAATAGAGCACCGGCCCTGGAGTCAGGAGGACCTGTGTTCAAATGCGGCCTCAGACACTTACACAAAAACTAGTCGTGTGAACTTGGGCAAGTCACTCAACCCCAATTGCCCTCCAAAAAAAAAGGCAAAAATAAAAAATATTGAATAAATAATGTTTCATAGGCAAGATGGGTTCACATTTTTCCTATGAAATGAGGTGGTGGTACTATATGGCCCTTCAAGGTCCCTTCCGACTCTGAATCTATGATCTTGTAATGTAGTGAAAAGAATAAAGTGTCAGGGCAATTGGGGTTAAGTGACTTGCCTCAGGTCACAAGTCTAGTAAGTGTTAAGTGTCTGAGGTCAAATTTGAACTCAGGTCCCCCTGACTCCAGGGCTGATGCTCTATTCACTGTGCCACCTACCTGCCCCATTGCTGTACTATTAAGACACTTAATTGTGGGACTGTAAACAAGATATACTTGAATACTATTGAAGAGATAATTCTGAATTGAGTTGTAGCACAAACATTTTCAAAATTTTATATTAGTGAATAATAAGAAAAATCAAATTGATATCCTCTTCTGACTTTTAAAGGTGAAAATAAAAGAACTCTTAACCCTTTGCTAAGCAAGCCAAGGATAAAAAAAATTTGCAGCGATTCATTAAAATGCATGTTATAATATCCAAACCGGCAAACTATTGCTATGGTTTTTACAGTTTTTGTATTGTGTACATGAGAGTAACTGCTTAGAGAGCTTTGTGTAACCCTTTTAAAAGCTCCTGTTTAGAGGGAAGTAACCAGAGGAGGGTTCAGATCACTTTATAGTAGGCCAATCTTGCCCCTTAAAACTGTATCAAACAGAGTAGGAAGTGAGCTATTTAGCCCAAATTGTGCATTGAAAATTGAGGTTGAGAGAAGCATCAAGAAAATTAAGCTTTGGCCCTAAAAAGTCAATTATGACCTTCCCTCCCTCCACCATTATATTAAAAACTGCAGTTGCTGGATGGAGTATAGAGACTGGAAATAGCTTTTTTTCTGTTGGTTTTTTTTTTCCCTCTTCCCCGAGGATCATAGGTTCTTGTCAATCAATTTGTGAAAACACTTATTAAATGTTTACAGTGTTTCAGGCCCTTTGCTTGGTTATACAAGAGATGAAAGTGGGACAGTATTAGTCCTTGGGAGCTTATGTTCTATTGGGAGATAAAAATTATTTGAAAAGAAATCAATCCAGCATAGATGCAGAATAATAAATGGCACAGCGATGAGGGGCTTTACAAAATCCCTTTGTAAAAGTGTTTAACAACTGGGGAAATTAGAAAAAGTCTTTTGAAGGAGGTAACACAAGCTAAGATAGCCCCCCCAGTCACCCTGTGCTAACTAACTCTGGCTTTGGCCATATGACAACAAACTACTGCCTATCTTCACAATTCCCTTTGTTTTTCTTTCCTTAAAAATTGAAAAATTCTGCAGGACAGAGCCAAGATGGCAGGGAAAAGACAGGAGCTTACCTGAGCTCTCCCAGATTCCCTCCACACAGCTTTAAGTAGCTCCTCAAAGCAAATTCTGGAGTGGCAAAACCCACAGCAGGACAAGTAAAACAGTTTTTCAATCCAAGACAACTTAGAAGTTTGGCAGGTCTGTTGCACCAAGGTGAGAGTAGAGCTTAGGCTAACAGTGTAAGTGGCACCCCCAGCAGACCAGGAACAGGCCTTGGGGGCAACTGAATCATCAGTGTCAGCAGCTGCTTTCAGAATTCTTAGCCCATAGACAGTAAATGAGTTGGACAACTGGGCAGAAGGAAATTACAGAGGTCTCTTCGTTGGAACTGGGAGCAGGACTCTGTTGCATTGCCCATACTTTGATCTGAGTCAGGCCATCACGGGGAGGAGAAACATTAGCCTACCAGAATTTGTGGCCACAGGGGAGTAGGGACCCTGGTCACAATTCCAGAGCAGAAGAGTGCTTGTGGTTGCCCACAGAACAAAGCATAGACCAAGAGCAAACACTCTTCTTCTTAGACCATACCACCTTGGAAAAACTGAAAGCTTACAGACCCCAGAACTAGCTCTAAAAACTGCTGCATAAAACAACCTGAAGCTTGGGACAGTGTCCCTTCCACCCCAGAGCAGAGCCCAACTTTAAAGTCAAAAGCCAAGGAACTAGAAAAATAAGCAAACAAACAAAAAAAGATCCTGATAGTTACCATGGTAACAGGGAAGATAAAAACACAAACTCAGAAGAATACAATAAAGTCAAAACTGCTCTATCCAAAGCCTCAAAGAAAAAAGTGAATGTATCTCAGGCTCATAATGAATTTCTGGAAGAACTCAAAAAGGATTTTAAAACTCAAATAATAGAGGTAGAGGAAAAATTGGAGAAAGAAATGGAAATGAGTAATACAAGATCTAAAAACATTCATTGAAGAAAAATATTCCTTAAAAAGTAGAAATTGCCAAATGAAAAAGGTATTAAAAATTCACTGAAAAAAATCCCTTAAAAATTAGAATTGGGCAAGTGGAATTTAATAACTCCATAACATAAATAAAACAAAATCAAAAGAAGGAAAAAAGTAAGAAAATAATATCTCATTTGAAAAGTAGATTAAGGAAAGATAATTGAAGAATTATCAAACTACCTGAAAGACATGATCAAAAAAAAAAAAGCCTAGACATCATCTTTCAAGAACTTAGCAAGGAAAACTGAACTGGTATTCTAGATTCAGAGGGTAAAACAAATATTGAAAGAATCCACCGATCACCCCTTAAGAGATCCCAAAATGAAAACTCCCAGGAATATTATAGCCAAATTCCAGAGTTCCCAGATCAAGGAGAAAAAATTTGTAAGCAGCCAGAAAGAAAGAATTCAAGTATCATGGATGTACGATCAGGATAATACAAGATATAGCAACTTCTATATTAAAAAATTGGAGGGCCTGGAATGTAATATTCCAGAGGACAAAGGAATGAGGAGTATAACCAAGAATTACCTGCCCAGCAAAAATGAGTATATCTGGGGGGGGGGGGGGAGAATGGATATACAATAAAATAGAGGACTTTCAAGCATTCTCAGAGCTGAATAGAAAATTTGACTTTCAAATACAAGACTCAAGAGAAGTATAAAAAAGTAAACAGAAAAGAGAAATTATAGAGACTCAATAAAGGTTAATTAAGCTGTTTATATTTCTACATGGGAAGTTGATGCTTTCTCATTAATAGGGTAGTTAGAAGGAGTATACATAGACAGAGGGAATTAGAGGGTACAGGTGTGAGTTGAATATAATGGAGTGATATCTAAAAAAAGCAGAGAGTGAGAAAGAGGAAGGCATTGTGAGAAGGTGAAAGGGAGAGGTAGAATGGGGTAAATGAACTCATAAGAAAGGCTCAAAAGAGCTTTTACAGTGAAGGAGAAGATAAGGGATGTGGTGAGGTACTCTTGACCCTTATTCTCATCAGAAAATGAGTCCAAAAGGGAATAGTATACATGTTAAGTTGGATATAGAAATCTCTCTTACCTTACAAGAAAGTAGGAGGAGAAAGAAATGGGGAGAGGGGTGATGGAAGGGAGGGTGGATTGGGGGAGGTGGTAGTCAGAAACAAAATGCTTTTGAAGATAAACAGGGTGAAAGGAAAGAGTAAAATAAACAGGGGAAATAGGATGGAAGAAAATAACAGTAATCCTAACTATGAAAAAAATTTTCAGCAAGTTTCTCTGGTAAAGGCCTCACTCTCAAGCATAGAGAGAGAATTGAGTCAATTTTATAAAAGAGCCATTCCCCGGTTGATAAATTGTCAAAGGATATGAACAGGCAGTTTTCAAACAAAGTAATCACATCTATCTATAGCCATATGAAAAAATGTTCTAAATCATTGTTGATTAGAAAAATGCAAAGTAAAGCAATTCTGAGGTAACCACCTCACATCTATCAAATTGGTTAATATAACAATAACTAGCATCTTATACCATTTGAAGTTTTCAAAGCACTTTATCAATATTATCTCATTTTAACTTCACAACAACCCAAAGAAGTAAGTGCTGTTATTCCTGCTGTTATTCCCATTTTACAGGTGAGGAAATAAAAAAAAAAAAAGAGTGAGGTCGAGTGATGTGCCCAGGGTTACAAAGCTAAGTATCTGAGGCTTGGTTTGAACTAAGGTCTTTCTGGCTCCGTCTCCACTAAAATTGTGTTTTGCATTGGTATTTCACTATTATTTTTGCTTTGTTTTACAACGTTAAATAGGAAGATGGTGTATATATCAAGACAATATAAATAATGTCTGGTACCCAGGATTTTTCCCAGAGCGTTTTTATTTAAAAAAAAAAAAAGCATTTAGATGGAAAGTTCTAATTTTGCCATCTAATTTGAATTGCCTTTGGTAACTACAACTGACTTCTATAATTAGATCTTGTCACATCAATTGGAGAAGCAAGGTAGAGACAAATTGTGTACATCAGGTGAAGAAATATTTTCCTAACATAACAAGGAGCCTTCTGAAATTTTTATTTTGTCTTTTTGTGCTTTGTAATGATAACACCTCATCTTTTTCTTCTCAGCAACTGTTGGCCATAAAGTGAATGTTTCTTTGGTTAATAAGAGGATGACTTGAGCATATTGCGCCATTGGATTACATTTGGGATTATATTCATACTGTGATCTTAATAATCAACTCTTTTTACCTTAAAATACAAGTTGTTCTTTATCTTTTTTTTCCTATTTAAAAAAAAACAAAACAGGCTGCAGATACTTTGGCTGTCCGGCAAAAAAGAAGAATTTATGACATTACCAATGTTTTGGAAGGAATTGATTTAATTGAAAAGAAGTCCAAAAATAGTATACAGTGGAAGTAAGTTATAGACTATTATTATAGTCTGAAATTTTGATTTTTTTCTTCTTTCTGTAATCCTTCCTCTTCCCTGGCAAATACTGTTTGCCCCACTCAGAATGTGCTTCTCTCTGTCTGTGAAGAGTTTCCTGTCATAGCTGATGATGCTCTTTTCTACCTCTGAACTTTTCTGTAGCACATAGTTTTCATCCCACTCATTTTGATACATACGCCCTTATGAAAGGCAGAGGGGTGTGCTACACATCGAGAGCTCATCTTGGAATGAAGATGAACTGAGTACAGACTCTGCTTTTGATACATTGTCTGTGTGACTTGGGGCAAAGCACTTAAGATTATAAATTATAAAGCAGTTGCTGAATGTCATTGGAAGAGGGAGTTTCCCCACCAGGGAGCTATCTACATCAAAGAAATCAAAGGTCAAGTTTTGGTTTGGTTGGTTGGTTGTTTTTTTAAAGTACATCCTGATGCTATTTTTTTTTTTTTTAGGTTTTGTTTTGTTTTGTTTTTTAAGATTTACCAACCCAGTTGCAATTTAATAAACTCGTTGGAAGGGATTTTTTTTTTGTCTTTATTGGCCATCTTAAATGTAGTAAGTACTCAATAAATACATAATTGATAGATCCTGTGACTTGACAGGTTCATTTATTTAGTTTGTTTAACTTGTAGAGCCAGCATGGCATAGTAGATAAAGGGCCAGCCTTGGAATTGGGAAGGCTTGGATTGGAGTCCTACATCTTACACACTATACACGTTTGTTGTGACCCTGGACAGGTCACAACCCTTCTCATTCTCCCCAGGCAACCCTAGGATAATAAGTTACCAGATCAGTTTCCCATCTGGATCAGTGGAGGGGGTTTTCCACTCTAGAAGTTTCCTACCCCCTTCTAAAATTCCAATTCTAGACCCCCTAAAAAAGTAGTAGCAAAGTCCCCCTTTATTGCCTCATCATAGCATGTAGATGACCCTGGGCTGTCAAAGTACTATGACAGTGGAAAACAAGCTCTATCAGGTCCTGCTGTGTGGAGAAGGGTTTAAGAATCGCCTTGGTGATGGATTTTATATCTCTTTGACTACCAGTCTTTCTGAATACAGATTAGTTTATTACCAAACTGGATACTGTTTGGAAGTACACCATTTAGGCATAGAGGGGTTATGATCCACTTTGGAGAGAACATCACTTCCTCAGCAATGAAATCACAGGTCCAAATTTTTTTCCCCTTTTGGAGGGCAATTGGGGTTAAGTAACTTGCCCAAGGTTACACGGCTAGTTTTTTTGTGTTGTGTCTGAGGTCAAAACCGAACTCAGATCCTCCCGACCCTGGGGCCAGCACTTTACTCACTGCGTCACCTAGCTGCCCCCACAGGTGTAAATATTAAAGTTGAAATATTTAATATGTAATAAATTTCTATTTACCATCCATTTCCAAGGAATAGGCCTTTCCCCTCTACCTGATACCATGGTTGGTATTCTTAGGAAGAGTTCTAGCATCTCAAATAAGAATAATTATCCAAAGTAAAATTATTTCAGAAACCATAGTACTCCTAAGGATTATTGGGAAATATGGAAATCTTTTACAGTGTATATCAGCCAATATAGAAATTTTGCTAATGAGTGTGTATTGAGGCTTATGTAATATGGCAATGAGTTTGAATATTGTGCATAGAAAAAAATGACAGCAATCAGAATTATCCCTTTGGCCTCCCTAGTTTTTAGCCAGGATTCCAATAAAAGACAAGCAAAGATACATAGATTTTTCTAATGCACTAGAGTCTTTCTATAAAAGTATCTATGGGTTTCATGGTTTCAGAATGAAATTCAGCAAATATTTACTGTGTGCCTACTCTGTGCAAGGCTTTGTTATGAGATCCTTTTGGTAGCTCAGTAACTAATCCCCTTAGAATGGGGGCCAAGTCTAACCTGCTTTTGCAAATTGAGAGCTTAGGGCATATCAACTCTTCACTGAATGATTTTCTAAGTAAATGTATTCAGACTCTTAGTTTTCCATTATACATTCTAATGCTTTTGTGAATTTGACTTTTTTATTTTTATCAAACTATGGTATAAATGCTATTATCATTAGCTTATGACTCAGTTCATTGAAGTTAACCTAATGGACATTAATTCTGTATTTTTCAGAGGTGTAGGTGCTGGATGTAACACAAAGGAAGTTATCGATAGACTGAGATATCTCAAAGCAGAAATTGAAGATCTGGAGCTAAAAGAGAGAGAACTTGATCAACAGAAATTATGGCTACAGCAAAGCATCAAAAATGTTATGGATGACTCCATTAACAACAGATATCCTTTTATCTGAATAACTTTATAACCAAACTACAGCTTTGTGTATATGTATGTATCGCAGAACTACATTCAAGTGCAGGTTGTTTTCAGAAAGTAGGTCTTTTAGGTGAAAGCAAAGATATATAATGCTCTTTGTAACTTGTTCGGATAGCTTTTTTAAAAGTTTAAGTTTCGACTTGCCAACTTGCAAAGATAATGTCTGACTGAATATCTAAAGCTTTTGAATGACTTTATCTCATAAATTGACAATTCAAAACTTCAGTTTTAAAAGTTGGAAAGAGAAGAAGGGGCAAGGAAGACCCATTTCTTCACAAAAGAATCTTTTTAATTGTGTCTTTCCTTGCTGCCTCTTCTATTTCCCATGTCCCCTACCTTCATCATCCACTGGATCATACACATGCTGTTACGGCAACCACAAGAGAGAATTTCCTTTTCAAATTTATAGTACTTTATAGAACTTACAGATAAGTTGTGGACAATAACCTTATGAAGTATGGCAAGGATTCTTTTATAGATGGTGAAACCAAGGTTGAAAAGTCTGAATGTCTTGTTCATAGCTAATAATTGTCAGAACCAGAACTGAAATCCAAGCTTTCTGAGCCCAAGGCCAATGTTCTTTCCACTATACTAAAGTTGCCTCTTAGGACATAAGCCAAATGGGTGCTGAAGAAGGACGATGGGCCTAGCTGTCATAATATAAACGGTGTTGTTAAATAATTATGTTAAGTGTCCTAACATTAGGCATTCAGTTAGTAAGCATTCATCAGGCACCGTGCCAAGTGCTGGGACTACTAAGAAAGGCAAAAGGCGGCCCCTGCTCTCAAGGAGCTTACAGTCTAAAGCGGAGAAGACATTCCAACAACTAGGTACAAAAAGGCTATATACAGGAACATTTAGAGAATCAACAGTCGGAACTGTCAAAATTCAGCACCTACCTTAAGTTGTTGCACAGTTATAATTGAAAACTCAAAATGAAACATCATAACAAGTTACATGATCCAACTAGCCACTAGTCTGTGCTTGACATGTTCCTGAAGTCT
>NW_027186304.1:101552718-101633384 GCF_028583685.1 Petaurus breviceps papuanus
TGTGTTACGTGTCTGAGGCTGGATTTGAACTCAGGGCCTCCTGACTCCAGGGCCAGTGCTCTATTTACTGCGCCACCTAGCTGCCCCTCCCAGTCCAAATTCTTACCTATAGGTCCTAGGACTTTTCTAAAGTTTTATTGAACATTACATTTTCAATAGGTTTTTAATCTGTTCTAAAACTACTGCTTTGGAGCTTTACCAAGTACTCTTTAGTTCTAGTAGTCTGGGTTTTATAAATTCATGATCACACTATTTTTATTTTGAATATTCAACAATTTGATCATGATAGTTGGATTAACTTGATTGCCAGTCTTCAAGGTCATCACCACAACTACCCTCCAGAGCCTTAGCTGATCTGTTTGTATCCTTGGCACTTCTTCACAACATGGTCCACCTTCTCTTCCTTAGTGCCTGGGAAGTCTAAATGCATTTCAAAGTCCAAAATGAAAAATCTTCCCTTAGAAATATTTGAATTAAAAATAACTTTGCCTAAATAAATAATTTTATTTTGTATTATAGGAAAAGAAATTTAAAATGTGCTTCTACATACAAGTTGGATGGTGAAGTAGGGATTAACATGCTATGCAAAAAGCATTTCTGAATTTGTAGGGAGAAGAAAAATTTTTTTAATTTTATTTATTTAGTTTTAGTTTCCAACATTCACTTCCATAAGATTTTGAGTTCCAAACTGTCTCCCCATCTCTTCCCTCCCCCCACCCCAAGACAGTGATTCAGTGATTTAAAAGTTGAGTTCTTGGGGGGGGTGCGGAATCTTGTTGCAAGTTAGAGAAGTTACATGAAGAATACCACACTGTTTTTCTTGACCTGTGATGACAATACATTTTCTTATATAACTCATGAAGACATCTGTAATTGTTTTAATGGTAAGTACTACTAGCAGATTCGTTTTCATTTTTTCTGTGTATCCTCAGGACTGAGCATAATGCTTTGCACATAGTAGGCACTTAATAAATACTTATTGAATTGAATTTCTAAGTCTGCCTAGGGATGACTTCTTTAATAAGGAGTGATTCAAAAGTCCACAGAGCTGTTATTTTAAGATAGCTATACAGGGACTTTTAGCTCACTGAATAATGATTTATATAGTACTTTAGTTTACCAAGAACCTTCCTTATAGCAACTCTAATGCCTTGGCTTTATATGATACTTTGTATTTTGTTTTCATAACTACTTTAGTTTCTCTTCCACATCCATTCTCTTACTAGTTTTTATTATCCTCTGACAGATAAGGACAAGCAGTCTATCTCTAGAGCTCCCTGAAAAGATTAAATGGTTTACTCAAGGTTATATGTCATTGAGTAATTTGAAATTAGAAACAAGGCCCCACTGTTTCATCTATTAAATGAGAGTATCTTCCAGCGTTATATACTAAGATCTCTCTTCAGTCAAGAAATTATTATGTAAATTAAGAACAATCAACAAAAAACTTTAAACTCATGTAACCTAATATTACTACTGCTGTGCTTGGAACATCTTATTCACTCCTGAACACTTAATTTATAAAAGATTTGAGTTGGGTTGTTTAAAGTTTATCAATTCCATCCTTCCTTTTCTCTAATACCTCTAATAACATTGACCCAAATTCAAACTAACTTGTTTATCTCTAATGGTTAGCTTAATAACCTTTTCCTCTTTAATGTAAGTGACTTTGAGGCAGTCTGTATCTATGACAGAATGCAACCATTTTTATATAAGATCTTATGTTAATACCTTCCTGGGATTAGTTGTCTTGGTTAGCATGTAATGCTGATGAGGTCAAGATCATGGGGTCAGTCCTTCTTTGAGCCATTTAGCTTTGCTTTCATGTAGTCATCTCTAAGTCTAGTATCCATCCTCTCTTCCAATGAGTATCTGGCATTGGTCATAAGAGAAGGACCAGGAAATAGTATAGATTTGTCATTGTATTGTCTTCATAACTAGTTGAAATGGCTTAAAGTAGATGTCCTGTTGGTGACATGGCAATAACATTGTTTTTACATATAAATTTCAGCATGTTGCTTTTCACTACACAATCTACCAGCAAATGGGATTCAATTTATTCCCTAAGACTGTATAAGGAATTAAATGTTTAACTTAGAGTTCTATACCCACCATCCTAGCTTCAGAGCTTTTAAGGGAAAGTGACAGAATCTCACAGAAAATCTTATTAACCAGCAGCTCAAAGGTTATTTGAAGAAATAATGAAGCTTAAAATAAAACTCCAAAGTAACTCAATTAAGAATTTACTTAAACTCAGTGTTTCCTGTTATCCAGACATCAGCTATCCCAACTATATCTATTTTTAATTGAAAATTTCCCTTATCATAAACTTCACAAATGTGAAGCATTTATGCACAAATGTGTACATTGCAAAAACTAAAAAAGAGAATTAATTGTATCTAAAACAGTGAACTCTTTAATGTACAGTTGCTATTTTTTAAAGTATAGATCAAATTGTACCTACTAGTACCAAAGCTACTCTGCTTGTATGTGTTTCTTTCAGAAATGCTCTTTTCTGTGTATTATTAATGTTTTATGGAAGCCTCTTTTTTTGTATGCATCTCTATTACTGTCCACCTACTGCAAAACATCCCTTAAATAGATTCTAACAAATATAGCTAAGCAAAAGAAAACACATTGGCTGTTTCTGAAAATGCATGTGTCATTCTGTACCTCTAATTGCAATCACCTCTGTTAACAGGTGGGAAGTATATTTCTTCAGTTTTCTGAATTCATGATTGGTCATTACATTGATGAAAGTTCTGAAGTCTTTCAAAGTCCAAATCCCAGCAGTACTTATTTTGCTTGTACAAAGGCTTTTTTTATATTCATAGATATAGAGGTAGAAGGGCCCTTAAAGGGTCCCAACTTTAATCTCCCTCCTTGTACAGATGAGGAAACCAAACCCCACTAGCTGTATGGCTTTTCCAAGATCCTATAGCTAGTGCTAAATGTCTGAGGAGACATTTGAACCCAGCTCTTAATAAACTTCACATCAAATACGTTATTCTGTATGCTATGTTGTCTCTCCCTCTAATAAGAATTGTTTGTTTTATATTTTATGATCACCTCTATCCTTACTCAATTAAGAATTGTTTCCCTAGCCATAGTTGTGAAAGGTATCTCCTTTTTTATTTATTTACATTGTGACCTTTTATGTTTGGAATATATTGAGGCATTTTATGTGAGATACTGGCCTAATTTCTGCCAGACTTCCAGTTTTCCCAAGAGGTTTTGTTAGAAACATGGTCCTTACCCCAATAGTTGGTGTCTGTGGGTTTACTGAATACTGTGATAATAGTTTGTTTGCTTCTAGGTCTTCATTGTTGAATCTATTCCACTGACCTCCATTAGTTTTGATGGCTACTACTAGGTCCACTTCCATTTTTACTTTTTATTCCTTATTTCCCCTGAGATTCTTGATTTTTGTTCCTCCAAATAAGTCTTCTTGTTATTCTCTCTAGTTATGTAAAGTTGCCCTTCAGTAATTTGATACAGTACTAAATCTGTAAATTAGGTATAATCTATTAACACAGTCCAGCCATGAGTGATGGAAGTGAGTCGGCACAGTGAGTCGATAGAGTGACAGGCTCAGAGTCAGGAAGACTCACCTTCCTGAGTTCAAATCTAACCTCAGACACTTTACTAGCTGTGAGATCCCTGGGCAAGTCATTTAACCCTGTTGCCTCAGTTTTTTCCTCTGTAAAATGAACTAGAGAAGGAAATGGTAAACTACTCCTGTATCTTTACCAAGAAAGCCTCCAAAGGGCTTACAAAGAGTCCAACACAACTGAAACCATGAGTGATTAATATCTCTAATTATAAAGTCTGTAAAAGTGTCTTTGGTTGTATTCCTATAAGTCTAGAACTACATAATTTTTAAGTAACTCTGAGATCTGTAATTTCATGTGTGTGGATGAGTGAGGTAGTGAGTTAGATCCCAACCTTTCCTGACTAGATGATGTTTAAGAGTCAAACATTTATTACCCTATAGGCAAGCTTTCAGTGAGTCTGTTTTAGGGTGTTACTTGGACAACAGACATGTATTATTGACCCTTTCCTGGAAAGCAAGATTGTTCATTTTTGCTAGTGAGTAAGATCTCCTCAATGCATGTAGTAACTTTTTGTAATTGAGAGTGTGTGTGTGTGTGTGTGTGTGTGTGTGTGTGTGATTAATGGGACTTAAAATTTTTTTAAATCTATTTATATTTTTTACCTAGGAGATACACTTCTTGCAATTCAAGCACCTTCTGGTACACAGCTGGAGGTACCTATTCCTGAAATGGTATGTATGAATGCAATATAATATTTGAAAGGACAAAAAATGTTTGTTTGTTTTTTTAAAGCAATTGGGGTTAAGTAACTTGCTCAAGGTTACACGGCCAGGTGTTTCTGGGTGGGTGCTAAGTGTCTGAGCCCAGGATTCGATCTCCAGGTCTTCTCAACACTGGAGCTGGTGCTCTTACCCGCTGTGCTACCTGGCCGCCCCGACAAAAAATGTTTTTAACAGAATATGAACTTAGCATTTATAAAGTCTCTTTTTGGGTTAACACCATAAATCTGCATATTTGCATTGTTTCCATAATTACTAAATTAAAGATCAAATTTTTGGAGGAAGTGAATAAAAAGCTACTTAAGAAACTTACCAGTATAATTTTTTTTTCCAAAAGTGAATATCAGGAAATCAGTAATGATGTGAGGAATTAACTAAAGAGTTCATAAAATAATCAAGTCAAGTGAACTCCTGGGAAATAAAGCTGTATTTACCATTTTGGGAGGGGGTGGCGGAATTCAGGTCTTAACTTCAGGCCTTGTGCTATATCCACTGAACTGCCTAACTTATGGCAAATTTGACTTTTCCTTTGGATTTATTCCAAGATGGATTAAACTTTGTAAAAAGTAACAATGGAATAAATAACAATAAAAGTTGAACTTTTATCTATGAAAAAAAGATGAAGTATATAGATAGTTTTAAAGTGGGGATTAGACTACGTATGTCTTGTTTAAGGACCACAGCTGAATGAATACATGAGGTGAGTTAGAATTATTCATATTAAAGATGTAGCAGTTAGCAGAATTCCACATGCTAGAACTCATAATCTTTTGTAATAGTATTAGGCAACCTTTTAGCTCTAGACTTTATTATAATAGCACTTAATACTGTGTTCTGCACACAGCCCTAACTTTAACTGACTTGGTAAAATTCATTTTTTTCTTGTCTGAACTTAGTTATAATTCCTTCTAGCTTTGTTGTATTTTGTGTATGTTAGGGTCTTGTGAAAATGGGCATTTATCCCTTCTGGGAAAGTTGCCCTGTTACTAAATATATTTCACCTAATTCCCCACCTCATTTCTTTCTGAAAACAGTATTAATATCTCCTATTGATTGCTGATATGCTCTTATCTTTTATTACAAGAGCAAGTTCCCAAGATAACATATAATTTTAAATTTAAAAAATTTTATTTTTAAACAAAATCATTTCAACTTCAAAGGGCCAGAATGGACAAAAGAAATACCAGATCAATTTAAAGAGTCACTCAGGACCTATCCACGTGCTGCTTATTAATAAAGAATCCAGTTCCTCTAAGCCTGTGGTTTTTCCTGTTCCTCCACCTGATGACCTCACCCAACCTCCTTATCAAGTCTCTTCGCCAGTGACTCCACAGAAACCCAATACAGAAACCCAGAATCTGGCTGAACAACACACCTTTACCAGAGGTCAGCATCTCCAGCAGACACCAGTTTCAGACACACCCTCAGGTAAGTTTGGAGCCTTTGGGTTTTGTTGTTGTTTCTTAAGGTAAAGAAAGAGGAGGAAGACATGCATCAAAAAGCATGATAATTACCTTAATTTGTCAGTTATAGTAAAATTAATTCATTATCTAAACTATATGAGGCATTATACCAAATATTTATTCAATAAGCATTTTATTAAATACCTTCTCATTTTCATTATTACACTAAGCATTGTGAAAAGTAAAAAATAAGTATTAGAAAGACTGTTTCAAGGAGTTTACATTTATTTGGGTAGGAATTCTATGCTTCATCCAAATAGAGACCAAATCAAGTTTATATGTAAGCAGTCATACAGTTGCTTAGACTTTACATAACTATTGTAGAAATTCAGAGTAAAAGAGAGGTGATTATTGCCCAAGTTATTCTTCCATTCCTAAGTTTACATTTTTTTATCCTCAAACTCCAGAAAGAGAAATAGAAAGGCAATTCTTTTTTCCTCAATTGCATGAAATCTTTAGGAACACTCAAAACTACTGAGATCTGAGTTCAAAGCAAGTAGCAATCAAGAACTTCAACTGTCTTGGAAAGAGTAAAGAAAGTTATTGAGTCCTTTCATATGATTTTGAATGTTTCATAAATTTCTTTTACTTGGCTCCTTTGGGTTTAGAAATTTACTTTAAGGGGCAGCCAGGTAGCACAGCGAGTAAGAGCACCCACCCAGAAACACCTGGCTGTGTAACCTTGAGCAAGTTACTTAACCCCAGTTGCTTAGGGGCAGCCAGGTGGCTCAGCCAGTAAGAGCACCAGAGCACCGGCCCCAGAGTTGGGAGACCTGGTATCAAATCTGGGCTCAGATTCTTAGCACCACACCCAGAAATAACTGGCTGTGTAACCTTGAGCAAGTTACTTAACTCCGATTGCTTTAAAAAAAAAAAAAAAGAAATTTACTTTAATTTTCCATGTTTTAAGAACTTCTAGAAGTGCTACAGAGGTGGGGAACCTTCAGCCTCAAGACCATATGTGGCCTTCTAGGTCCTTGGGTGTGGCCTTTTGACTTTGAGTCCAACTTTTACAGAGCAAATCCTTTTATTTAAGGGGATTTGTTATGTGAAGTTTGGATTCAAGGGGCTGCACTTTAGGACCTAGAGGGCCATGTGTGGCTTTGAGACTGAAGGTTTCCTACCCCATCACTAGAGTTATATGTTCTAGTTGTCTATCTTGGATTGAACACTTTTTTATTCACTTAAATATTTAGTTTGTCCAGAATTCAGTGACCCATATTTCAAAAAAAAGAATTAGGTACATAATTTGGGGATTTCATGGTTTAGGTGTTAATGGTTGATAAATGCTTTGGGACCTTACTGATTGGGAATTTTGTTGTTTCTAATAGTTTCCTAATGGGATGATAATCAAAGATGCTGGCGTTAGTTCATTGGGAATAGGTAATTGAAGGCTGGGACATTGTCATCTATTCCCTTGTTCTAGAGAATTTCCATAGTGTCAAATATATTGCCCTACACAGAGTTAGCATTCACTTAATCTTTATTGATTTCTAAATTTTAAAATGCAGTTGATACTTGGTTTTTCCTACTAACAGAGGAGTACAAATAACCTAAGACAGCTGTGTATGTAATCCAAAAATCACAAATCTGGCTGTGGTATGCATGCTTATGTTTACATTTAAGTATGGATGTCTAACATTCTGAAAATTAAAGAAAAAAATTCACAAGAGGAAGCTAAACATAGTAGGTTTGGGGAAAGCCAAACTCTAAAGAACTCAGGAGCTTGGAGCTAATTGCTTTCTTCTACCTTTCTGCTTGTTTCATTATTTCATTCACTGACCATGTGCTTATTAAATGCCAATTACAGGGGTGGCTAGGTGGTGCAGTGAATAGAGCACGGGCCCTGTAGTCAGGAGGACCTGAATTCAAATGTGGCCTCAGACACTTAACACAGAACTAGCCTTGTGACCTTGGGCAAGTCACTTAACCCCAATTGCCCTACCTTCCCCCCTCCAAAAAGCAAAAAAATAAAATTTTTTTAATGCCTATTAAATGCAAATTTTTGAACTACACTGAGGGAGAATTGAAAAAGTAGGAGTCATGGTTTCTTCCCTCAGGGAGCTTACAGACCAATTAGAGAAATCAATGAGAAAAAAAATAACAGGAAAACCATATGTGTGTGTATATATGTATAAAAGTTGCCTAGTGAGAGGTATAAGCAATGGATATTTTATAATTTCAAAACTGGGGGCTGGTCAGGGCAGGCTTCCTGGAAGTGGGCTGTGAGTGTTGTACCCAGAAAACATGAGCAAGACCCCAGTAACAATTTAAAATCGGACCCTTTATTATACGCCATGTTGGCTGATCAGGCCACATGGCAGGCTGAGGAGGTACCACCCCACCATCTCAGGTCGTACAGCATCGATTTCTGGTAAAATCTCAGCTTTTAAAGGGAGGCCACATGGCCAACGGTTGGGTATTACATAAGCAGAAACTTGCAGAGACCAAAAACAATGGTCAGTACACACCTTGAAATTCCCTCTGGTGCCAAGTCTCCCTGACTCAGAAGCCTGCCCACCTCTGTTCAGGTGAGCTGACTGGGGAACGGTGGAGATCCAGTGGGGGAGGGGGCAGGCAAGAATGGGGTCATGCACAACATGTAGAATGTGGCTAGGCAGAGAGTGGATGGGGATAGGGCATTCCAGAATGGGGGAATAACTTAAGCAGGGAAATGGAACTAAGAATGCCCATAATATACTCAAAGGACAGCATGTAGACAAACTTGGGCTGGGAATTATTCAACAGATGTTTATTAAGGGTCTATCACATATAGAGTTTTTGTTTAAAAATAATAGAAAATAAAGTTGGAAAATTATGTTTGGACTTGTCTCTAAAGGGCCATAAAATACTAGGTTAAAGAGTTTTGATAAGGTTCTGTAGGTAGTGGAGTATCATTGGAGGTTTTTGAACATGATAAAAGCTGTGTTTAGGGATGATTATTTTGGCAGTAGAATATATGATGGATTAATGAATGTCAAGGCTAGAGATAAACTAGATATATTCTTGGAGTCATCAAGTTTGAGCTGATAAAAGCTTGAAATATGTCTTGACTATTAGGATTCTTCATCTTTTTCCAATAGTAATGGGATGAGAGGAAGTATTTGGGCAACATTGGAGAGGGGGAGGTTGGTGAGGGAGAAGTCAAAGGTGATTCCAAACTTTCAAGAAGGACTTGACTGGGAGAATAATGGAGAAAAGGGAATTCAGGAAATGGAGCCAGTTTTTCCAGGAAAAGGTAATTTCCTCATTTAGATATTTTATATTTGAGGTGATGTTGGGGCATCTAGCAGAAGTATAGTTAGAGATACAGAGCTAGTGTGTATGAGAAAAGTTATGCCTATAGATAGATTTAGAACGAATAGATATCAAGTTGGATTAATTCTTTGAGGAAGGGGCCAAGAACTGTGCTGTGGGGAATACTCAGTTAGGGAGAGGAACTGATCAGTGAGGTTGGAGAGTTTTAAATTAGGAAACTATTATAAATTTTTGATAGAGAAATCAGGAAGGGATAATTAAAATCATGTACCTGGATTTCCTATAGGACTGGGAGTTCAGTGGTTATGTTTAAGAATTCAGTTTCAAGTAGAGTAGTGGGGATAGGAATCCAATCACCTGGGTTAAAGTTGTGAATGCTTAGTAAGTGAAATAAAAAGTCCCCTTAACCCTTCCTGGTATTTATCTATGGGGGCGGGGAAGGGAGGAGGGCTTGTGAGTATTTTAAAGGCCTTCTTTGAAAACAATGTGGGGGAGCTATCTGGAAGCTTCTTCCTTCTTAGTTCTCAAGTTGGTAGCCTGGGGCGTAAGTTTTAACCAAGATAATGGTTTTAAAAGCTGAGCAGCAGCAATCTGATCTTGCCTTCCATTTCCACTCTGGGAGGTTAAAGGTTTACTGGCAAATTCCATGAGAACTTGCTGCATCTTCCTTAACCTAACCTCTTAAAAACAATCTTTGTAACCTCAAAACAACTTAAGCAACTTTTAGAAGATCTTGATTTAGAGACAGATTTATAGATGTCTGGTGCAGTCAACCTTGGCAAGATTTGAGACAAACTAAAATTGTCTAACCCAGTTTTTTTCTACTCTGCAAAGAATGTAATCCCCATGGCAGAGCAGTATAGCTCCATCACCACACCATTCCAGCCTTCCAGACTCAATGCTGTATACCAGCCTTGCAATAGATATAACACAGCCATCCACTAACTCAAATGAATGTGCCTCCCTGCTTCCCTTGGATGTTAAATGCATTCTCAAACCAAGCTCATTGAGCAAAGATAAATGAGACTGGAGCTAAGAATCCATCCTGTTATCTTTTTTTTCCCATTTTCTTTATATTTAAACAGGAGAAAGGTACAGCTAATTCTTTAATTTTACAATATGCAAAGGGGAATCCATGATTGAAATATGTAGGTCATTTTATTTTATTATCTTCTATCCCGGAAGAGGTGTTGTTGCTTGAAATTTGAATTTAATCTTACTTCCCAGGCTACCCACTAGTGGGAGTGGTTAAGAGCAATGAAGGGATACTATTGTATAAGGAATACTACTACTCTAGTTGGCAGACTTTCTGTCTCCCATTCCCCTCTTACCTATTTAAATCCCACTTCTTAGGATAAAAACTAGCATCATTCTTGGTTTATCTCTAAAAAGAATCTATATCCTTGTAGCTTCTAGTTTTCAGAGCACTCCTTTCATATCCTCTAGGCCTTTATACAATTTGCAGTGCCAACCAAAAACCTATCTGCAGAACTGTAGGAACTTGTCCTAAAATAAGCTGTGCTTTGCTTCAAGGTTTCCCCAAGGAGATGGTGATGGAACAGGAAACATATTCCAGACCATCAACTTTCCACTCACTATTACCAGTTCTAGTTACTATAGGGGAATAAAAAATGAACTTCCAGAGCCATCTCAAAATTTAAAGCACTACTACATAACATCCTTCTCCGTCCTCCCCCCCCTGCCCCCGCATTTTTCATTCAGAAGAAAAAATTTAGAGAGATGTGATATTCATCCCTCTAATACTATTTTGCTGCTAAGTTAACTGATATGAGTAATATGATATAATGGAAAGAAGAGTGAACTTAAGAATTAAGGGACCAGGGCTCCAAAACTCTATTTACTACATGTGTAATGATGGACAAGATACGTAATCTCCCTTCCAGCTCGAAATTTGAGTTCCTATGAGAATTCGTATTCTATTTCGATTTTTCTTCTGGTGTCTTTACTTCCTTTAATACAAGTATGCCTCATTCTAGATAAACTTGTTACCTAAGTCAAATTTTCAGACTAGCTACGTTATTTGCCTTAGTAAGTATGATATTATAGGTTAACTTTAGTAGATATGGCTCCTACCCCATTTGGCCGGGCAGCCAGGCTTACAAAGATCTAGGAGTGTGTTAGAGAGATTCCCAGGGATGGAAAAATAAATCTTTACTCTCTGAAGGTGAGAGATCCTAACAAGTCAGGAAAGTACAATAAGCTAGGTTTTAAACAAAATTTTCTTTTTCTTTTTTTTTTTTAAAGCAATCAGCGTTAAGTAACTTGCTCAAGGTTACACGGCCAGTTATTTCTGGGTGTGGTGCTAAATATCTGAGCCCAGATTTGATCCCCAGGTCATCCTGAAGCTGGTGTTCTTACTCGCTGAGCCACCTGGCCGCCCCTACAAAGTTTTCTTAAAGCAAGAGTTACTCAAAGTTCTAGTATTTAAACCTTGCATAATAATGGGGTTTGCTGATTTGGCTACCTGTTATTTAGTTATCAATAGCCATCTTTCATTGTCATTGGATGCTAAGTGAAATACAACAAAGTAAATTGAAATATAACCCAAAAACGTCTTCATCATATGCTTTTGACAGGATCTATTAGTGGTGATATCATTGATGAATTAATGTCTTCAGATGGTAAGTAGCTTAAACTCATTACTACTATCTTCAAGTAGATCTGTAGAAGTGAACGTTTTCAAAACTTCTCTGGATTACTAACCCTTAATGTTTAATTTGCTGTAACTGTTCATGAAAATGTATTAATATTTAATTGCTCTTTAAGTGATAAGCATGAGAAGACTTAATTTTACATATGTGCATGTATGTACATATATTTTTGGATATGGCAAGAATACTTGATGCAGTTATCAGGGAAGAGTATGCATTCTGTGAGGTACATTTCTCATATTTGCTGGCCAAACTAATTTATTGGCCCTGTGTGTTAACCCTGTTTCTATCCTGAAGAGCTGGAGGTATGGAGAACAGTAGAAGCATGGGTTGATGACATCAATAGGTAATCTGAAACACATAGGTCAATAATTCCTTCCAAAGCTTGCTCTAGAGGCACACTGCCAAATTGGAGTTTTCTCTACTTTCATTTCCCTGTTAAGCAATAAAATGCCCCACTAGAAGTTAGGGAAGAGAACATCAAAATATTTTTCCAAGTTTAAATACTCTTAACATTCAACTGCCCTTTGTTGTAGAATAAAGTACTTCAAAATCATAAATCGCTATGCAAATATAATATAGGGACTGAATTTGTGACCACAACTACTCCTAGATCAAGAAACCCCATTGTCTGCAATTTATCTTCTTGTGGGTTTGACTTGCCTAGTCACAGTCAGCACTGTCAGAGGTTGAGTCTTCCTGACTCCCAAGACTAGTCTATTCACTAGGTCACACTGTCTTTGTAAATGCAAAGTACTATATCACTTTGCTTCCTAGATTTTTTTTTCCTTTTTAACAAAGTGAAACACATTTGCCCTTTGATATTGTTAGAGTGTAGCATTTCTGATTATTCCGTAAAACATTTTTCCTTTATTTAAAACCCCAGCAATAGATAAAATTAACAGCCTGGGACAAAAGTTAAAAGGCAGTTTTTGTGTTGTATTCTATGTGACTTGTAGTAGTGTTTACATACAGTTTCAGCTCATTCTAATTTTCTTTCAGGGTGGCAAACTTCATAGGATCATAGGTTTTTAGCTTAGATGGGACTTTAGAGGCCCTATAATATAAACTCATGTTATAAATGAAGAAACTTCGATGCAGAGACTGACTTGCCCATAGACATATGGGTGGTAGAGATGAAATTTGACCCTGCGCTCGACTCCAGATGTACCGCACTTTCCATGGTACACTGCTGTCTCTTCATGGATCTGTGGATACATTTCACACTAATGCCCCTCTATTAGCCATCCAGAGAACAGTGAAATCATAGTCAAGGTTTTGGGACTCTAGTCGCTAGTTCAGCAATTGTCCTTTTCGGCTACAGTTACACTGCTACCTACACACTTGAACTCCTAAATATCTACCTAGGAGTGTGTGGTACAGATACCAAGTTAGTAACTGATACTGATTCGGACTAGTGGATCACTCAGATGTCTGGTTTAGTAAAAAAACAAGTCATAAAAGAACAATCCCACAAGTGCAAGTTCACATCAGGGTTAACCTAGGGGAAGGTAGTGGGAAACAGGAGGTGTTACTTTAAAAATAATTCATGCCCATGAAATATTTGAAATGCAAATCTCCCATTTCATAGCAAGGACTTAAGTTTTCAACACCTTCACTTAGTGATATGTAATCAGTGCATCCTTCTCAACAAAAAGAGTAAACAGAACTGATTCACAAATTTTGTCATTGATCTTTCCAGTTAGAAATACAAAAGACATACCATAGAATGTGAAAGGAAAATGTATTATGTAAGCATAAACTACACTTAGTGGTAAATAAGCTTCTTCATTTCAGTATAGTTTGATGTATTCATGTTTTGCCCTCATTTATCCTGAAATTTTTGTTCCCCTTAAAATCTGAATGTGTTCTCTTACAGTGTTTCCCTTATTACGGCTCTCTCCTACCCCTGCTGATGACTACAACTTTAACCTGGATGAAAATGAAGGAGTGTGTGATCTCTTTGATGTACAGATACTAAATTATTAGATTCTATGAGAACTATTTGGCCTTTTATCTACCTCTAACTATATAACATCCTAGACAACTTCTTCATAACCTAAGTATTTAAAATAATGAATGTAACAACTTTTTTAGTTCACTGACTCTGGGAGTATTTTTCCTTTTGTTAATTATTTACTTCACAAAACTGTACCCAAAAGAACAAAAGGGCTTTGATCTCTTCAGGGCAAAAAGTGACTTTGCAAGTTTTTTGGTCTGGTTGGTGACACAATTAGTCATAAAATTGTTATCGGGGGTGGAGGGTGGTTATCATATCATATCATCCCAAGACCTCTTATTTTTTCCTTGTATGGGATGCAAGTCAATACTAAGCAGCCTTTTTTTAAAGATCATTACAAAATAAATGACCTAGGTCTCTTATCACTTAAAATATAATTTTATACCATTACTGCCACCGGTTATCCATATTTTTCTTTTATATCCTTCTAGTCTAATCAGTTTTTCACTGCCATTTGCAAAATGAAGGATATAAACTGACACACAAATTGTTTCAGTGAACAAATTTTGTGAAGTGCCTTCTGTTTTAGCACTTTAAGTTTTTCATGTTTTGTTGACTTCTTGACATTCCACTTTCCTAGATTTTAGGAAAGCTCTCTGTGTAGTTTGCATTTAAATGTGCCAATGCCTGTACATTAACAAGAATTTTTTAAAAAATAAAACTGTACAAACACCAGTTTTGTTGGTTTATTTTTTTAGAATCCAAATACTTCCAACATATATTACAACTGAGCCATTAATCTTGTAGCTTCATCCACACTAATTGTTTCACCTTCAGAGCACTGAGAAATCTAAGAGGAAAAAAAGTTATGTTAACGTCAGACAAATTAACTTTTCTACATATTGCTTATTTACACATCTAATTTAGTTTTATCTCTAAACTGCTTAAAAAGTATAAATGTTTAGAACCAAATATCCTTTGATAAATCATATGTTTAAAACATGATAAACAGGTAGGTACCAAAGTCTGTTTAAATCACAGCTTTGTAGATTTAGAATGAACAATGCTTGGAATTTAACTCAAAAGTTCTGATGCATAATGGAAATTAATGTTATTATCAAACTTACCAGGTGATTCGGCAGAGGTTCAAGTGACAGCCTTTTTGAGAAGTGTGCAAGCTCTTTTTGGATATCTATGAATGTCTTATTTACAGTTCTAACATTTTCTTCTTTCACAATGTTTATCTTTTAAAGAAAATAAAATAAAATTTAATCCCAAACCCCAAATCTGAAGTATATTATCACTTTACCTAAAAGTTTATATTAACAAAGATAGTAAAGAACTAAAACAATTAAATAATGCAAAGGTACTATGAACTCAAGGTCCCCATTTTTTTTTTTTAATGTCTGCATATTTTAAACAAAAGCAACCGTGTAAGTGAAGGAATTAGTCATTCAATTCTGCCTTTTGGTTTGAAAGTAATGGAGCTGGTCAAATAGGCTTTTTCTCCTTAAGAAGAACTGCATTTCTTCCTACCATAAATACCTTTTCATCCTATTTTCTTTGCTTTAGGGATAAAAAAATGTAGTTATCAGGTAATAACTTGGTCCTTTATTCTTTAAATTCTGGTCCTTTTATTGTAAGTTAGCTGTTACTAAGAAGTAGTAGCACATCTTTTAAATCATCAATAAAACTTTTTTCTAGGAAAAACTGCATAAAGTAGTTGAGTTTCTCTGAAGTATAAAGCAAGGAACTTGACAACTCTTATAGAGAGCTAGCTCAATTCAAAACTTCCCTAGAGCTGCTGAGACGGGTTAACTTTACATTGCATAGTTGCTAGGAAAATTTTGATAGTGAACTCCTTAAGAACAGTGACTTTTAAAACTTTTTTTTGCATTCCCTTAACATAGTACCTAGTACATAGCAGAAATTTAATAAATATTATTGACCAACTGCTTTCTGAATAATGTCAAGTTCATGGGGTTGGGTATAAAAAATACCTATAAAGAAATCAAAGTAAATAGGACTAGTTAGGATTGTTTAGCGGACAGGTGTTTATCTGCAAAAATTACAATAGAAACTAAAACTCCCTGTATCTACTTCAAAAGACTTGGTTTATACATTAAAAGAATTTACTTAACAACGTAACAGTTAAATTTGTAGAATACTGTCTTCTTTATCCCATCTTTAAAAGACTGCTTCAAGAAAGTCAAAGAAAAGGTCTCTCAGGTAACTAAATAATCAAGGTAGTCCATAATATCAGTACTGTAGCAAATAAGTGAATTTCCATCTACTGGGGAATAGCTAAACAAAATATGGTACTAATTAACATAAGAAAAAAGATTTATATGAACAGAGTGAAGAAAATAATCAGAAAAAATTAGCACAATGACTATTAACAGGGGTGGGGAACCTGCAGCCTGAAGGATACCTATGGCCCTTTAGGTCCCTGGGTGCAGCCTTATAGAACAAATCCTTTTATTAAGAGGCTTTGTTCTGTGAAATTTGGATTTAGTCAAAGGCTGCACTTGAAGACCTAGAGGGCCACATGTGGCCTGGAGGCCTCAGTTTCCCCACCCCTAGACTATAATAAGAAGACAAAACAAAGCTGTAACTTGTAAGGACCAATCTTGACCTGAAGAGATTTTTTTTTTCTAACAAACCCTCCTTTTACTGGAGAGAGGAGAGTATGGATATGGAGTACTACATATGCTGTTAAGACACAATGTGTCTGCTGATTTTGTTTATCTAGCTTGTGGTTTTTTGGTTCTATTTTGGGGGATTTTTTGTGCTTAAGACTGAGAAATTTCTAGTGGTTTAAGAAACATGACTTGGTTTTTTTTTTTAAACCCTCACATCTGTCCTTAATGAAAAGAGGATAGTAAACAAAATTATTATATTTACTTCTTTAACACTCACCTTCTTAAGATTTGTGGTGACTGGTTTTGCTTTATTTTTAGCTTTCAAATTCTTGCTGGCAATACGAAATACATTCTTCATCTTCTGCCCTTTCCCTTTGTTCTTCCCCATTGCCTAAGAAAGCACAAAAGAATTCTAAGCTATCCAAGTTTAAAACTGAAAACCAATCTAATCTCTTTAATGTGTTTGGATTGCCAATTCCAAACTTTTAGAAGTAATCCACTTCTGATCATTTCTTAAAGTTGTTTTTAGAACATATATTTAAAAGGTAACTCTTGGTATAACATTCCGTAATTCACTACTTAATACTAGGAGGGAAATGTTTGGATTCTTGCCTTATCTGCTTATGGACCACTCCATTTTTTCCCCAAATATGTCTTAACTCCTCAGGAAGGAGGCTGGAGGGCCACACTAGGGTAGAATGTCAATTATCCAACATTCATCAAACAAGGTCATTTCATAATTGTTTTGTTTGAAGAGGGGGAGACTGAATTCTTGGAAAGTTCTATTATTTTCAGAAATGTAACGTAAAAACAAAAAGCATTATAATGGAATTGCTGTTAGTCTCATACTACCTCTTTATTGTATGTTCTATTGAGACTTCCCATTGACTTTTCATTTACTCTGAGATGACCTCCAATTTACACTGTATATAGTTATTTCCATGTTTTGTCTCCCTCTGAATGTGAACTCTTTCAGGACAGGACTGTCTTTCGCCTTTCTTTGTATCCTTAGCATTCTGCACAGTGTTTGGCACATAGTAAGTCCTTAATAAAATGTTTTGCTGGCAGTTTTTATGAAAAACTTACTATGTGACAGTATCTGTTTTACCCCAGGAAAAAACTTAAGTTTGAAAATTACCTACCTTTTTGTTTGCTGATCATCCAAAAACAAGATAATCTTAATGCTCCACTTTCTATGTACACTGGACTCCAATGGTTATCTCAGTCAGTTGAACAAAGTGACAATTCCTGAAAAAATAAAGGCATTGTGTTAATATTCAAATATGACAAACTCCATTTCCTTCCTTGCCCATATGGAGTCATAGTCTTCAGGCAAAAATAACTATGTTCATCCAAAGCAGTATGAAAACTACCCCAAAAATCATGTGCAGAAGTTGCAAGTATATACTTTTGTACAGATTACAAACTCCGGGAAGAAAACTGATGGGGACCTCACTAGGCTTCTGGGGTTGTGAATTGTAAAGAAAATTGAATTAGAAATCAAAAAATCATGAGAGGTTCTCTCCTATTCTGGTTGCTTAATCTTGGGATAAATTACAACTTTGGCAGGCCTCAGCTTTTCATCTGTAAGAGGGACCGGGCTAATTGGGATCAAAAAGGGCCTCTTGCCCCACACTGTAATTTTATGAAGTCCAAAAACCTAGAACCCACATGTTTAGCCTACATCATTCAATTTATACTAAGAAGTGCTTCCTTGAAACAAGGCTCAAAGCAACCCCACCCTTACTCTCAACTCAGTGGGACTATATTTAACACCGAGAATAAATCGCAACAAAGCACGGGCCCCAAACTCACTATGACCACCCGACCTCCAGTGTATCTGGAAAAGTTGCCTAGGCAACAACACTACTGATGACGTCATGAGCGTTAGAGGTCGCCCCGCCTGCAAATATGGCGTAAGCCTGCCTGGCGGCCTGAGCTGGGGGGTTAAAATCCGGCCGGACGGTCAATTTCGGGGGCACTAGGGGGTGGAAGAAGCCTCGGTCACCCTCGGTTCTTCTGCACCCAAGAAAGCTATGAGTAAAGCGACGTAGAAATGTTCGGTGCAACAATTTTGGGAAATCTGCCCGTCTGGCCCGGGTTTCTTTCTGGGGGCACGAAGGTTGGCCAGGAGCCTCAGGCTGCACCTGTGGGGGGCATTGGAGCTCCCCCACGACCCAGGCCGCGGCGTGGGCGTAGCGCTGCCTCTGAGGCCTGGCTCGTGCCGGGGGTTCCCGGAACATAAGCTCACACAGCAGCCCAAGCTCGCCCCGCTCCCAGCCGGTGCCACCAGACCCTTACTGACCCGCAAGTCGTATCCCAGGGGCCCAGAGCAAGGAGCCCAGCAGTACACGTGCAGCTCCGCCAGCCCAGGCGACCAGCGCGGCCGAAAGCCCGCACAGGCTCCTCCTTCCGGAAAGGGGACGCCCCGCCCCCAGGGAGCTTCCGCTCCATCCAGCTCCGCCTCCAAACGTGCTGCCATCCCCCTCAGCCCCGCCCCTCCTCTAGGACGTCCTCTACGTTAGGTCTCGGAGAGTCTATAGAGCCCAAGTCACGGAAAATTCTTCCTGCTTCCCCCGCAGGGGGCGCCCTTTACCGGAAAGCCTCTTACGCATCGTTCCTGAGACTGCCGCAAAGGAAGCACCTGCAGGATCTGCCTCCGAACTGCCCCGAGGGTGACTGACATCCTCCCAGCGAACTGCAGGTGGCGCTGCTGCCCTGCTTTGTGCCTGCATCCTTGCAAACGGGAGATGGAGGGGGAAGGTTTAAAAAAAAGAAGGGGGAGCCCTTCGGCAGTTTCCAAGCATGGGGCCATCTCCAGTTGTCCTGATCTGCATCTCACCTCTGGACCCAGATGGCACCGGAGGAGAAAGGCAGGCTGGTGACTTTGCACAACCCTCCCTCACTCAAATCCAGTTCCCTTGCATGTCAAGGCATCACCTTCGTTATGTGCACGGTCCTCTTCAGGAAGGAAGGACAAACAGCAGGCGCTACCACCATTCTTAATTGTTTGTTTTGTTGTTGCTGTTTTCGGTCTTATGAATGCACCTTTGCACTGAAATTCAGGAGACCTGGGCGGTAGTCCCTAGCTTTGTCGCTAATTAGCTAGACAACCATTTTCAAGTCACTATTTTTCTGGAATTTAATTTCCTTTTCCTGAAAAAAAGAGAGGGTTAGAGGAGCTAATTTCTTAAATTATGCTCTAACTTTTGTTTTCTGTCATCTGGTTTCAATAATTAGATCACAAATTCTTTGAGGATTAAGTCATAGAGGGTTATATCATAAAGTTATGTCTTCTGTCTGACATAAAGCTCAGTCCCTACATGAGGCATCTAACCCTTCCTAACTACTCCACCCCTCATTGTGCTCTCCTTTCTTTAGATTTAGCTCTTAATTGCTTTCTATCTGCAGCGGTAGTATAGCTTATTCACTGAGCCAGACTAAGCAGGGACAAAGTTGGGGGCTCAGAGCCTGGCTACTCTGCAGAGGTACCCTGGTGAAAATTTAACAATAGGCTCTCAGGGAAAAAAAATTTACACAACACGCTTTTAAGTTTAATCTGCATTACTACCACTTTATCCACCACTTTCTTAAGTCTAGACAATCAACAAAACAACCGAAGCCCCCATTTGTAGCATTTGGATTTCCAAGGTGTAAATGAAAATTTTAACATCTGACTTTGTGAACTGCTCTGGAATTTCTCTGCTACTATTTTATCTACAGGTTCTCTCAGTACCTTAGAGGGGTTGAGGGTTGTCTTTTCTAGTACTATATCTCATGAGCCCCAAACAGTGCTTTCCACCATGATTGTCAATGGATATGATTTATATTTAATTTATATATAATTATATTTATTTTAATTAAGTTATATTTAATTTAATTTATATATAATGTACTTAATTTATATATAATATGTATTTAAATTATATAAGGATATTTAAGTGGTATTGTTTTTGTTTCCCCCCCTTCTCCCCTCTACTTTGTGCCAGGTAGCACAGTATCTGGCACATAGTAGGCACTCAATACATGCTTACTGACTAACTGAATTTAATTGCTTTGATTTAGTTGAGATGCTGTTACTACCTAGTTAAGGTACCTGGGCATAGCATTTGATTGATTTACTCTACTTTCACCTTTATATCAGTGTCTACTTCCCCAAATAAATTGTCAGTTGCTTAAGGCATTCAGTGAATATTTGGCAATCATAGGTTGCCAAAAGCTAGTAGAGACCTTACAGGTCAATGCTATCATTTTCCATATAAGTAAACCAAGGTCCAGAAAGTTTAAGTGATTTGTTCAAGAGTCAAGATTCCTCTGACTCAAAGTACTTCTGCTCTTTCTACTGTACCACACTGCCTTATTCATTCAACAAGCATTTATTAAATGCCAGCTATATGCCAGGTCTTGAACAGATTTCAAGAAATAGTATAGTATAGAAGGCCTGACATGCTCTGGTCCATGGGTCATGAAGAGTCAGACATGACTAAACAAGTGCCAGGTACTGTACTAAGTTCTGGAGATACAAAACCAAAGCAAAACAACTCCTACCTTCAAGGAACTTCCATTCTATTCATATTTACAGACTTTAAATGCAAACTGATTTCAGAAGGGATCAAGGAAGATAGGAAAAGATACCTGTGTTAAGCCTTGAAGGAAACCGGGGATTCCATGAAGTGGATATGAGGAGGGGAAGCATTCCAGGCATGAGATGACTTATTCAAAATAGGGGACACAAGCAGAAGTATGCTAGAGTTCACACATGCCAATGAGAGTCAATTGTTAAATTTTCTGTGAGCATTTATACCTCAGAAATCAGCAAAGGTACAAATCAGGGCTTGATTGATTATTTTGTTGATTGCATAGACAAGTATTGGAGAAAATGCCAATAATGTAGATTAAACTTAAAGATGTCTCTTTCCCTTATCAACAGGCAATCACGGCACAAGACTTAGGTGAAAAGCAGGTTTATCACAAGAGAAATGAACGTGCACGTGGAACCCAAAGACTTCACAACCCTTACACAAGTTTGTATATTTATGGCCCCACAACAAAAGGATGAGGAGAAAGCACGAAGGGGAGTGGCATGGGAGGGGGAATGTTCAGCAAGCCCTCCTGAAGGGGAAAAGCCTGTCAGGTTTATCCCAGAAGTAAGAAGAAGCGACTGAAGGTTGTTAAGTAGGTGAGTGCCACGGTCAGGTATCTACTCTGGCAATGCCGATTTGATAGATATATGAAGGATGGTATGGAAAGCAGAGAAACCAGATTCAGGGAAACCAGTCAGGAAGCTCTCACAATAGTCCTGCCAAGAAGGGCTAAGGGCTTGAATTCAAGTGGTAGATGAGAAAAATGAACAGTTATATTTAAGTAAATTGAAAACCAGATTCAGATTATTTAGATTCTTCAGTTCAGGGTATTTTTTTTTTTTACCTTGGGCACAAGATTATCTTTTACTACCATAACCATCATATTTTTAGCCTATATTATCAAAATTATCTCTCCATTTGACTTAAGTGAAGGCAGCTTAAACTTTATCTAATGGATAAAGGGCTCTGAAAGCCTTAGGTGACATTCCTTCCTAGTAAAGGAAGCATAATCTTAGGGGAAATCTTGGTAATAGATGTTCTAACTCTGGGCCTGTTTCTCTGACTAATGAGAGACAATTGTTAAATTTTCAGTGTGATCATTTACACCTCTGAAATAAGCAAACTATAAATCAGGGCTTGATTTATTGATGTGTTGATTGTCTAGACTTAAGAAAACAAAGAACAAAATTTATAATACAAATTGAACTTAAAAGTGTGTCAAGCCTACATCTTCTTTTAGAGGCAGCTGGTAGTGGGATAGAGGGCTAGATATAAAATTAGGAAGATCTGAATTCAAATTTTACCTCAGACACTTAATCATCTGTGTCAACCTGGGTAAGTCCTTTAACCTTTGCCTCCCTCAGTTTCCTCAACTGTAAAATAGAGATAACAACATCAACCTTACAGGGTTGTTGTGAGGATCAAATGAGATAATATTGCTAAAAGTAGGGCGGCTAGGAGGCAAAGTGAATAGAGCACCGGCCCTGGAGTCAGGAGGACCTGAGTTCAAATCCGGCCTCAGACACTTAACACCCAAAAAAACCCAGCTGTGTGACCTTGGGCAAGTCACTTAACCCCTAACTGCCCTCCAAAAAGCAAAAAAAAAAAAAGATTGCTAAAAGTGTGTATTACTGCCTACCACATTGTAGATGCTATATTAAAGATGCTTCTTTCCTCCCTCAAACCAATTTTTTTTTTTTTGGAGATTTGGTTATTGAATATTTACCAGCATAGCACTATTCTAGCTTTTTTTAGGCTCATTGAAGGTAAAAGCTAAAAGGGATATTGGAAGTTATCTAGTCCTTTCACTTTATGGATTCAGAAAACTGAGGCCCCATGTTGTAAAATGATTTTCCCAATGTCACATGGTAAGTGAGGATTCAGAGAAATAAGTACAAAGGAAAACTCACAAATGGATTACTGTATCCTCTCAAATTCCACATAATTCCAACATAAATTAGCCCTGGGAGTGCCACCTTCAATGGAAACAATCTAGTTCTAAAGGAGAAACCTGCTGGGGACTCAGGGGCCTCTCTCAAGGCCTGTCTACTGACCTCAGTTTCCACTCCTTTTCCTTCTGTCTACATCACAAATGCCTCACTCTTCTCATCCTGCTTTGGATTTACTTTTCTTAAAAATCTTTGTCTTTCCCTTTTATTATCAGGTCTTTGGGGGTGGGGTTCACCTGTCCTCTTAGGTGACCCCTGGTCAGGAATTAATTGATGCTTCACACCCCCATGGAACCTCCTTGTTTATTTCTCGAGCAACCTGTTCTGGGAAATACCCATTTTCCTGACATCTGTCAAAATTAAAGACAGGACCTCTTTTTTTTCATTGCAGAGATAGAGGAATAAGGATGTGAATTACTGAATATATACAATATGCAGTCAGAAAGGGTCACAGTGGTGGCTGGTTCTGCTGAACTGTTTTTCTTTTCTTTTTAAGTCTGGGTTAATAGGAAAGGCTCACTGGGCAGGGGGCATGGGAGGGATGTATTTGGAAATGAATATGATAAAAAACAAAAGGAACTAAAGCAAATCATTATCATCATCATCATCATCATCATGTCATTGTCATTATCATCATTGCTGTTATTGTTATAGACTGGCTCTCCCTAACTTGTCCAGGCTAGAAATCTACTGGCCACTCATGGGCAGGATCCCACTATTAATCAGAAAGGAAGCTATGAGTATTCTGTTTCTGACTTGGGCATTACCCCCCCTTCCCCGACCTTGGATAGCTTGCTGGTTCCTCCATCCTAGGGCCTCACTATATGGGTATCATCAGACTTAGTGTGGACACATAATAGGCTTTAAGCCTCACAGAGACTCGGAATTTCCATGCTCAAGGCATCTCCCTAGTAACAGGAGTTATAGACATACACCATCACAACCAGCAAAAACATTTTTTTTTCTTAGAGATTAAGCATAGGACATGATACATGTTACAGCCATACTTAGGTTGACTATCTTTGAAAATGTGCATCTGGGAGAAACTTCCCACAACTACCACCTCTGTGTGCTTCAAATGTCTGATCTTTCACATTTGTACCAGATATATTAAAAACAGAGGATACACAAAGTAGAAAGTTTTCTATTAAATGGAAATGTTAAAAATTCAAGACAACAGAGGCAAGAAAGTATGTGGGTAAGGAAGGAAGAGTCTACATGGGTGACATTGGAATGGGGATTATTTACATATTACAAAGTCAGTTTACCATAACCAATAGAGGGCTAGGCTTGGAGTTAAGAGGACCCGGGTTCAAGTTCTGTCTCAGACACTTTCAAGCTGTGTGCATGGGCAAGTCACTTAAACTCTCTGAGACTCAGTTTCCTCATCTTTAAAATGGGGATAATGATCACTGTAGCACCTACTTTGCATAGTTATTATGAGATGAGGTTTAAATAACATTCTCTAGACTCCCAGTTCAGGGTTCTAACCAATATTTCACTTGTCCTCTCCAAAAATCCTATGGTAACATGTATGCTCTGGTCATTTCTCCCAGAATCAAGGCTGCTACATCTCTCCCTTGGAATTCCATGGAAAATTTCCATGGATGGGTTTGTGGCTGTCTCTTCCCTACTGTCATCACCTTGAGTCCCCCACCAGCTATTCTCCACACATTGTTGGGAAGTTAGTGATTAGCACCCTGTTCCATTTAATCATTTGATATGGATTAGCTTTTACAAAAAGATATTTACTTCTAAAACATAGGGAGAACTAATGCACAAACAATCTGTCTCTGGGAAGGAGTAGGCTCAGTTCAGCTTACTTCCTAGGTAGTTTCTGTCCAGAGGTGGTATCACTGCCTGATGAATCATGATCTCATCCAGCATTCCAAAGGTGACTGCTGAAGGCCACCCTTTGTTCCCTTCAGCATTAATGCTGTGCTGGCTGCCAGCCTGGGCTGGATCCCAGAATGATGGAATCCTGAGGAAGGCTCTTCCACTTCCTTCATCCCACAGGGGCATTGATGCAATGCTGGGAACTCTGGAACTGTAGGATACCAAAGAGCCCTCTTGACCTTCTGAACTTACAAGGTCATCAGAGGCTCCATTCCCTTTTCTGGTCTCCAAGTTTCTTCATTGGCTTTAGTCAGTTGGCCTTTTTTAAGGTCTCTATAGCCAATCAAAGATCTTACTCTTCAAAACATGGTTAGCTAACCAAAACTAATTATAAAATGTCTGTCTATGCTTTACAATCCATTTCTTCAATTCCTTTTCCTTACACATTATCACAATTACCCTGGAAGAAGCTACCCAGCATCCTCTAAATGGGGAGATGCCATCTTCTTCCTAGTTTCCTCCAGATAGATCCATTGTCTGAGGCCTCTACATATGCTCTAGACTCCTAGCACATATTGATATCTATAGGAAATAATTTTAAGCCTCTAAAATCTAATCCAATATAACCCCCCAAAAAAGCTATTATTATATAGTTTTATATCAGACATAATAATATCTAGTCACTTCATCTTTGTTGTACTCATTCACCAATCAAATACAAGGATAATAAAATATTACTTATTACATTCTACGTTCCTTTATAGTATATGTGGGTTCCCAATAAGCAATAAAACTACTCAAATGAAACCCATCTTCTATAGGACTGGACCTACTTTAAGACTCCAGGAACTAGTAATGTTTTTTATCATTGTTATATTAAAATAGACTGTGAAAACTGAACCAGAGCATTTCTGGTCTGGTCTGATTCAGAATAAATATTCACAGCAAAGGAGAAACTGGAGCAGAGCAGGGTTTTTCTCAACAGATCTATCCAGGTCACATTCCTGGAAATTCCTAATGGGGATGATCTAGTAAATGCAAATTAGAGATCAGTTCTTTATGCTAAAAGAAAAGTCATTTATTCTGCATATATTATCATGACCCCAAGGGGTCTATATCATCATCATCATCATCGTAGTCTTATTGTGTGGCCATCTTCGTGGCATGTAATGAGGTGAGCAGTTCCACTTTTTGCATAGGAGAGACATGCTGGGACTGAGGAGCTAGAGAGCAGTGAGAGGAAGAGCATTTCTTCTACATATGTGTGTGTGTGTGTGTGTGTGTGCGCGCGCGCGTGTATGTGTGTGTGTGTGTGTGTATGTTTCCAGTTTGGAGATGGTGAGTGGGAAGTCTTAAATCACACTCCAAAAGCGATTCTCTACCTCTAGGTTGGTAATTCTGGTGCTAGCTCCCTGAGCTGGAGGCCCTTCATTAGAGTCTCCAGGGGTGCTGGTGCTTACTTCTGACCAGAAATTTCTGCATAGTTTCTCTGGTTCGGTCAATATAACAGAGACTCACAATGACATAATTCTGGTGGGAGGAGCCAGTCAGAGAACCATTCACCTGATTATAGAATTCTCTGTCTGCATTATCAATAAATTTGTCAAATAAGATCTCATGCACCAGCAAGTTAGTTGTTATCTTCACTCCCAGGAAAGGTAGGATAGCAGTTGCTGTTGTCACAACAAAGAGACCAAGATTCCAGAGACCGCCTTAGCCAGTAGAGATGTGAACTCTTCGTCATGCAGATCAAAGGTATCAAACATACCTCATATTGTGGTAGCAACACGAATTGGGAAATATTTAACAAAATAAATAAAAATGCAATAAAACATGGATACCATTAATATATAGTTCTCTTAGTCACCATGTACCCAGTAGTATCCTTTATGGGGTAGTGGCCCTAGTTTCTCTTTGAAATTGATATTACTAATGTCAAGATCTGTGACTACTAAGACATGCATCACTGGATTAGAATACAAGCTCATTCACAAGACATTACAGAGGAGAATGACAGAAAACATAAATCATCTCATAGAGCAGGAAAAATGGCGGAGAAAATGAATCTTGAGAAAGCTTAGCATGAAACTGAAGTTAGATCATCCCAAGAATATTTAGAAACAAAACTGGAGCAACAAAACAAATGCAGCAGATTTACAAGCATTTCAAAATGACTATTCTTGTCATCAGTGAGAAGCAGACCCACTGCATCTGGACCTTCCTGATCCACAGCTATTTACATTCCCGCAGCTCAACATACTTGGTCATCTCCATTACTTTGTAAGCTCCAAGCTTCTTTGTGCCCTCTCCAACACAGAGGCATGCTGGGAAACTAGTAGAGGATCACAAGTGTGCTAAAAATACATCTTCCAGGGCTCAAAAATCCCAGCTCCACCAAATATGGGGATCAACATAGGACCCAGGGTGTCTCAATATTGCTAGCTGGACACAGATCAGGGGTGCCCACCTCTATATGTTGCTTATTTTTTTAAATTATGAAAATGTTATGTATCTTCCAAAATACATCATCCTTTAGATTCTCCCAAAGATTACTGTTTTCTGGAGAACAGAGTTGTATTTTCAGCTGACTTAAATATTTTTAACCTTTTTTTTTGTAAAAAGGAATCTGTCTGGTAAAACCTATGGACCCTTTCTCAAAAATAATGTTTCTAAATGCATAAAATAAAACCCATGGGATTGCAAATGAAACCAATTATTGAATGTCATTATCAAAATATATTTTTAAAATATGTTCACAGACCCCAAGTTAAGAATTCCTGTCTTAAAACATCATACTCTAGGAGTTACAAAAACAAGACATAGGCAGAATTACGACTATGCTTTGGTGGACTAGGGCTCAAAACTGTGCATGCCCAGGAGTTTGACAGCAAGAACATAGGGCTGAGAGACAGTTTTTAGGGCTGTAAGTACAAGTACAAATAAAAATGTAATGACAAGCTCAAAGGCTGATCAAGAATCAGTGGATTGAGGATTAGGAAGTGAGATTGGAAATGTCAAAAAGAGAGAATACAAAATACTAAAGGCTGCATGTAAAGTCAACTAGAACAGAATTCTTAGGCATGGAATTTACAGAGGTTGCTAATAAGTTGTGTGCATAAGGTTTCCTTATTTTTTTTTAAGAGCTTTTCACAGGCATTTACAAACCTACTGCTTGTGACTTGACATTACAAAAGGGTCAGTCAGCCCCCAAGTCTAGGCAGACCTTGATAGTCTCTGGCACCCATAACTGCTACTGCTTTAATTCTTGGTTGTTCCACACACCCTCCATGCACAGTGACATATGTTCTCTTAGTTTGCAGGCAATTGATACCTTAAACTTTTCTTTCTTAATGCACAACACAAATCACTCCAACCCTGCCACTAAGACTGTCCGTACAGGGTTCTCCACGTACTTTATACTCTATTTTCAACATATTTTGTAATAAACACCCGGGAGCCGGACTCCAACCATATTTATTCTGCTGGGTACCAGGACCAGGAAAAGGCCCTGTTGCTCCTTTATATTCTATGAGGTAATTCAGAACCTTGTGCCAGCTTCAAGACCTCCCCCTTGGTACCCATATAGCTACCACTTCAGTCTTTTCTCAACTGCCTGATGTGCTAGATAAGGAAGTTACTCTGATAGTAGATCTCAAGGAACTGAAACTTAGTTGCAAACTCTATAGCTAACCACTAAGTTTACTGATAACAAAGCTTCCTTCCTTCTCTCCCTCTCTCCTCTCCTCTCCCTCTGTCCACATAGGGAATCCTACCTTTTCTGCCCAAAGGAATATAAGTTTTTATCACTGAAACCTCAAAAGATATCTTGGGGTTTATGGGATAGATATCTTTTTTAAGGAGCATGCCTTAAACTCAAATTGCTCTGGCTCTCATTGATTGGTCATCAATAGATAACCAGCCCAAACCTCACTTGGTCATTGTTTGGATTGTGTGGGCTCAGCCTGAATGTAAATAGCAATTGTTTCTGTTTTGGCCAGAAACCCTGAGGGTCTTCCCCAACCGGGTTGGTTTTTTTTTGTTTTGTTTTGTTTGTTTGTTTTTTGACTATGTAAATGAGGACTTCCTTTGCCCCATTTCTTACCTAGCTTTAATCACTAAATGGGCATTACCTCAGACAAACTGATACCTGAGAAAGACCTTCGCTTAAAAAGGTCTAGGTCTCCCACTGAATCCAGGGCCATCTCCTCTAGGCCTGATCCACATCTTGCCACCCAGATGGCTCCAGAGGAGAGAGTGAGGCTGTGACTTTGCACAGCTCTGTCTCACTTAAATCCAATTCACTTGCAAGTCACAGCATCACCTTCCTGATGTCATTGGTCCTCTTAGAGAAGCAACAACAACATCATGGAATTCAGGAAGATAATAGAGGCTGTTGCCTATCACTGAATAGTTAGGAAGATACCATATGTCATTTTCTCCAAGACAACTAGAAAGTATTGAAATTATGACCCCAAAATTTTAAATCATTTTAAAACCTCTATTTTACCACATTTGTCATGATCAAGAGATGACTAATAGAAAATGGTAGGCAGACCCTATTCCTTTTGGGAGAGATCAGTATGAAGGCTGAAAGGGCAAAATGCCTTCTTCACAAATAGAAAACACACAAAATCCAAGGTACTTTCCTGTCAAAATGCCCAGAAATCTTAAACTCAATTAATCAAAACCACAAAGGAGTGCTTGTATTAGAACTATCTGAAGACTAAAAAGGGTCAAAGGCAAATAACACAAATGGATTAAGAAATGCTCAAACAGTACAAAAAGATCATTAGAATTTTTTCTATTGTTTGGTTAATGACCAGTCAATTCTGGTTTAGACTAAGAGGAATGAAACTGGTATTGTAAAATATTTTGATAAGGTTGATTACAACTCAACTGAAAAAGACAGACTGCTCTGTATGGAATTTTAGCATTTTGGATCACCTTTAGACAACAAAATAATAATAATTCCATTGAATTTGATACACATGTAATAAGTACATGATACACATATAATAAGTACTTATTATATATATGATGGACACAATGATAGTCCCTAGGGATACAGAGTTAAAGGGCAAAATCCCTTTAGGACCTTACATTCTAAGGGAGATGATTCCTTATCTACATAGATAATTATAAAGCCAGGTATAGGGTGATAGAGCCAAAGGAGAAATCCAAACCAAATGGGAAATTTGAGGAGAGAATGGTCTACTTACTAGACCTTGACCTCTGCCTCAGGTTCCTTAAATGGGAATAAAAACAGGAGCTACCTGGAAGGGTTGTTGTGAGAATCAAATGAGATAATATTTGTAAAAAATACTTAATACAATGCCTGGTATATAGTAGGTACTGTATAAATACTTATTCCCCTTTGTGAACTGATCCAACCATTCTGGAGAGCAATTTGGAACTATGCCCAGATGGCTATAAAACTGTGCAAGCCCTTTGATCCAGCAATGCCACTAATAGGTCTCTCTGCCAAAGAGATCATAAAAGTGGGAAAAGGATTCATATGTTGTAGTGTCAACCACACTGGCATACCCAGGATGGCTGCTAGCACAGGTTCTTAGATCTGCTTTCCTAGAAAGATAGCTGTTTAAGGGGTCAACAATCTTTTTTTTTTTTTTTGCTTTTTGGAGGGCAATTGGGGTTAAGTGACTTGCCCAAAGTCACACAGCTAGTAAGTGTGTCAAATGTCTGAGGCTGGATTTGAACTCAGGTCCTCCTGACTCCAGGGCTCGTACTCTATCCACTGTGCCACATAGCCACCCCAACAATCTTTTTTTAATTGCATTCATTAGTTCAAGGGAAAAGTCAGCACCCTGAACTTCAGAGAAAATATAAGCAGAGAAATAAAGACCAACAGACAGGGCTCTGACTGCCTGAATCAACTACACACTTTACATACATCCCTGGATTAAGAGAGCCTTTACATCTGAGCAGTTGGGGAACATTCAGCCACTCAGAAGCTTGACCAAGAAATCACAAGATCCTTCTCATAAGCTGAACCCCCAAAGCAAAATGCCAACTCAGGGTATATATATATACTTCTCAGAGACAGAAGGCATCAAAACCCTTTTGACTCAATGCCTAATTAGAAATTAGCAAAAGGTTTGAAAGCCTTCCTACAAGCAAGCCTCCCCTAAGCAAGCTTCCCTTAATGAGACCACATGAGACCTATTAATAGTAGGGAAAGATCTTATATCCCATTAACATTACATATGTACAAAGATATAATAGATTCTTTTTGTGGTGGCAAAGAACTGGAAATTGAGAGGATGTCCATCAATTGGGGAATGACTGAACAAGTTGTGGTACATGAATATAATGGAATACTGTTGTACTATAAAAAATGATGGGGTGGCCAGGTGGCTCGGCGAGTAAGAGCACTGGCTCCAGTGTCAGGATGACTTGGGGATCAAATCCGGGCTCAGACACTTAGCACCACACCCAGAAATAACTGGCCTAACCTTGAGCAAGTTACTTAACCCCGGTTGCTTAAAAAAAATGATGAGCAGGCAGATTTTAGAAAACCTGGAAAGACTTAAATGAACTGAAGCTGAATGAAGTGAGGAGAACCAGGAGAACATTGTACACATTAACAGCAACATTGTGTGAGGATCAACTTTGATAGACTTAGCTTTTCTCAGCAATACAATGATCTAAGATGATTCCAAAGGACTCAAGATGGAAAATACCATCTACATCCAGAAAAAGAACTATGGAGGCTGAACACAGATTGAAGCATGCTATTTTTTTCTCTTTGTCATAATTTTCCCCTTTGGTTCTGATTCTTCTATTACAACATGACTAATATGGAAATATGCTTTAAAAATACTTATTCCCTCTCTTTTAGTTGGGGATATCAGAAGAGGCTTCACTGTGGAGGTAGTACCATGAGCTGAGCTTAAAAAGAAGAGGATTCTGAAAGTTTAATGAAGAAGCAGTGCTTTATAGCTATGGTCTGTGTTGTTGTTATTGTTGTTGTTGAACTGTGTCCATCTCTTCATGACCCCATTTGAGGTTTCCTTGGCAAAGATACTGGATTTCCTTCTTTAGATAATTTTACATATAAGGAAACTGAGGAAAACAGTTAAGTGATTTGCCCAGGGTCACACAGCTAGTAAGTGTCTGAGGCTAGATTTAAACATAGGTCTTTCTAACTCCAGGCCCTCCACTGGGGATGTTAACCCAGTTAACATCCAGTCTCTCCACTTCACCACCTATCCTAAATTGAAGGAATAGCTAATAGTCCCATTTCTCTGGAGTATAATGAGTAAAAAGAATAATAGAGTTCAATAAGACTGGAAAGGTAAGGTAGGGAGGAACCAGATCATGAAATGTCTCAAAGGAGTTGGCCCTTGATCCTAGATGCAAAAGGGAAACGCTGAAGGTTTTTTGAGCAGGAATGACTTGGGAATGATGAGGGATGGCTAACAATAGGCTCAGCAGGAACCCTGATCTTAATGTAAGATCAGAAAGTCTGCAATTCAGTCTGGAAAGAATTCAGCCCAAGCCAACTTGGAGTCAGAGTTGTAAAAGTTTATTGTACGCTTTACAGAGGGCAAGGGTCCTTGGGGGACCTGCATGTTTATTGTTAGGCTGTACAGCGGGCAAGAGTCCTTTAGGGGACCTGCAACCTTAAAGAGATGGAATTAAGGTTTTTATAGAATAAAGGGACATGCACTTTTAATGTAACTGCGCAGGCGTATTGCCCATAATTCACTGGGAAAAAGCCCAGGGGTTTTTGAGGTGTGGTTTTAGGCTTGAAACATCACTAAGTCAGCTAGCAGTCAAGGGCTGACTGAGAAGTGCCCAGTCTGCCACCCATCAGTGTCATTTTTGAAAAGATTGATGTCTGGGAACCAAGGCTAACGGAGATTCAGTGTGTGGATAATAGGCTAAGGAGTTAACCCAGAGATAGGGTCCTGAAGGATTCACTGAGGCAGCCAAGGAGTCAACCTAGAGATAGGGTACTGAAGGATTCATGGGGGCAGCAGGACACTATACAAGGGGGAGATAATAGTTGCCTAAGCTGGAATGTTTATAGATACTTTTGTGAAAGATTCACAGGTGTAGCTTGTCACTGTTCCAAGCTGAGATAAACAATTCATGAGTTGTTGCTGGGTAGAGTTAATGCTCTGAAGCTGGCAGGGGGCAGTGAAGTGTGATTTTACAAACTGGTTTTACAGACTGATGTTACAAAGTGGGATTACAAATTGATGTTACAAACAAAGATCCCAAGCACCCCATTAGGAAGACATAATATTTATCCTTAAGGAGCCTATGGGGAAAAATAATAATAGCTAGAAATTAATGCTTACAGGCTTTAAATGCTGCTTTGAGGCTTGCAAAGTGCTTTACTTACATTAACTCATTTGATCCTCCTAACAACTCTCTGAGGTAAGGGCTATTATGAATCCCATTTTACAGATGAGGAAACTAAGGCACAGAAAGGTAAAGTGACTTGCCCAGGTTCAAACAGTTAATAAGTGTCTAAGGCAGGAGGTTTCTTGATTCCAAGTCCTATGGTCTATCCACTCTGCCACTTGGCTTCCAAAAAAGCAGTAGTAAATATAAGTATATGTGCATTATATGCATATATTACATACATATATACACACATGTATTTGTATATGTGGAATGTGTAGGTGATTGCTATATAAATAGAAAGACTCATGGGTCTTGCATAGATAGCTGATCTGGGATTTATCTCACCCCTCTTCAAGGCAGACTGCAATTTCCCCTTTTGTATGAAATGGAAGGAAGCTTGTGACTGTGTGTTAGCTCCTTTCCTCTCCTTTTTTCCAAGATGTATATTAGGCTACAATGAAATCTGTTCCCCATACCTCTGATATTTATAAGCTTAGGGATACAATAGGTTAAAAATAAAAGATACTATGCCAGATTTCTTTCAAGAAGAAGGTAATAACCTTCTTAAAAGTCCATCTAAATGCTGTTTACCCAGAAGTCCATCTCAAATAGTGAATAAACTCCTTTATCCAAGGAAAATAGCAAACAGAAGCCAGGGAAATTATACAGATTAGAATAATCCAAAGAATGAACAATAATAAAGGAGATTTTTGGTTGGGAAGAAATAAAATGCTTCAGGATGAAAAAATAGGGAAATATAGGGGAAAATAAAAATAGGGGGAAAATAGGGAAAAATGTGCTTTCATCATTCTCTAGTGTTGCAAAAGCTAGATGTCAAGAGACATTGGAGGGCAAGGGCCCATGTCAGCAGCTCTAAGGGGCCTGGAAGCCAATTAAAAGTTTTTATTTCTCTAAGATCTCTTGTCTAGCTAGTATCTACTGATCACTCAGATACATGGCTTCATAGCTTAGCATTCATTCATCTAATCAGGTGGTCATATCCTTTACACATATTCAGCATGTACAGTCACAGGGCTGTTCTCTGATCACCACCCAACCTGATTAGGCAGAAGTGTTACATCCTAATTCTATCTTTTGAAAATTAATCACTTTGTTTTTTGGTATTCTATGGTTGAGAAATAATAGTATGGGCATTTCCACCTAGAAAGAAGAACAGAAAAAGAGGCTTAAACATAAAACTGTGTATCTCCATTACAAAAAGCTTATGTTTCCATAATTCCACATTGTTCATCTTAAAACTGTACTACTTGTTTGTACCTCCCTCTAGACCATCTCACATTTTCTTCAGTATCTTTTTGAAGTGCTTCAGTGACTCTCTTTTCTTTCCTCTTTTTGAGGGAACATCACTGTCTTTTACCACCATCTTTCCCCTCAGTCCTTTCCTCAAATTAAAAAAAAATCCTTCCCTTATGACAAAAAACATAGTCAAGCAAAACAAATCCACACATTGGCTATGTCTGAAAATGTGTATCTCATGTCCCCTACCTCTTTGTCAGGAGGTAAATAGCGTAATTGTATCTTAATTGTCAAATCTGATAGTTTTTTCTAGTCCTTACTTATCTTGACTTCTCTGCTATATCTAACCCTAATGACTATTCTCACTATCTGGAAACTCTCTTCACTGAGTTTTTATGATACTATTCTCTCTTAGTTCTCCTACATGTCTGACCTCTCCTTCCCAGTCTCGTTTTCTTACTGATTATCCATAGCATGTTCCCTAACTGTGTCTGTACCCCAACATTCTGTGCTGGGCACTCTTTTTTAGGCTCTTTACACTGTTTTTCTTGGTGATCTAATAGCCATTATAGACTTAATTATCATTTCAGTGTTGATGACTGAGATCTATATTTATCAGGGATTGCGTGCCATGGAATATTCATAAGGATAGGCCTATAGGAGCCATCCAATAGAGGATATACTGAGACTCCTTCTCAGATCCAGTCTCTGGGTACAAATGTGGCTTAGTGCTGAGCTAAGTCAACAAGTCACAAATAGCCCTCCCTCTCTGGGTTTCCTATGAGGGGAGTGAAGAGAGACTACATTTTCCCTGCTCTTGTAGAAGTCATGAACCTCAGGCATATAGTAGCCAATGCATGAGGATTGAGTCAATAGGACTTGGATTCAATTCCTACCTCAGACCCTTACTATAAATGTGACTCTGGGCAAGTTACTGAACACCTCAGTCTCTGTCTGTTGTTGCCGTTCAGTCATTTCCATCATGCCATAGCCATTCCCTTCTCCTACTCATTTTATAGGTGAGGAAACTAAGGTAAGCAGGTTTGAGTGACTTTTCCAGGCTCACACAACTGGGAAATATCTGAGGACAGATTTGAACTCAGGGAAATGATACTCCCTGACTACAGGTATGGCACTCTATTCACTGCACCACCTAGCTGCCCTCAATCTCAGTTTACTTATCTGTAAAATGTGGATAATAATAGCACCTATCTCATACAGTTGTTAGGTTCAAATGAGATAATATATGTAAAGCATTTTGAAAACTTTAAAGCCATATATGTTAGCTATCGTTATTTTAATAATAATAAATCTAAGTTTGGGTCTTATTGCCTTATCAGCCTCTCCTACTTTGTGTCTCTTCCCTGAGTGTAGGTGACTGGGCAGTGATCCAAGATGGTCATTTCTAGTGTTGAAAGAAAGCTCATGAGATCAAAAGATTGAGAGCTTCTTGGTCTCCAGCTAATGCCAACTGCATTGAAAGAAATACCCTCTACACTCACTACAATGTAGTATGAAGGGGAAATGACCACTGGCCAAAGGAAGAGACCAGTTCTTGTCAGAAGACACCTACTTACACTGAGGAAATTGCTCAGAGAGTGGAGAGATAAAGTGAAGGGGAAATGTTTATTTAGCAGTTCCACAAAATGTTTCTTGTTTAAGTATCAACTTCCCACAACAGTTTAATAGTAGTTTCAAGTTACTACTTTATGTTTTAAGTTTTTGTTTTTTTGTCAGTGAGTACTTTTCCTTTTGTGTGGAAGAAATAAATAGCTGTCCTAAACCTAGTTTCATTATACATTGGGCCCCTTTCTACTTCCTATTTTGTATGTGAGGCAGAGGGAGGGGGGATCCTATACCTAAGACCCAAACTATTTTTAGTAAATTGTCCTGGTGCTCCAAGCTGAAGGCATAAGGAGCCAGAAAGTGGGAGAAGAGAGCTTGACTTCTCCAAGTTGACCAAGATTCCCTAAATTCCTTAAAATCCAGGTCATAGGTGAATGAGTCTAGGCCTGGGAGGGATCCTCAGTGGAGAGAGAAAGAGAAGGTCAAGAGGTTGAGATCTTTTGGGTCTCCAGCTGATGCCAGCTGCAGAGTAGGAGATAACAAGTATACCCATTCTATGTTCCAGCCCCTAGGGGTCGGTAGAAAGGGTCTTCTTCTTTTACATACACACACACACACACACACTCACACACACACAGCATTAGTATCCTTTCTAATTCTGTGGCAAAAGTTACCTATCAGACATTTCAAATTATTTGTACTGTAGGTGACTCAAACACATGTCCAAACCAGAACCTCATTACTTTTTCCTCTAAACCCATGCCATTAGGGAATGTCTCAATTTCTGCTGAGGATGCCCCCATTTTTCTACTCTCTCAGGTTTGACAACTTCAGTGTGCTCGCAAGCTCCTCAGTTTTCCTCACCCTTTATGTCCAGTCATCAGATCTTGTCATTTCTGCCTTCACAACATTTTTCACATCCAGCTCTTTCTCTTTCCTCTCACAGTCACCGCCCTAGTTCAGGCCCTCACCACCTCTTGCCTAGATTGTTGCAACAGCCTCATAATTATCCTCCCTGCCTCAAGAACCCTCTCCCATCCAGGACATCCTAATACTGCTGCCGCAGAGATTTTTCTTAAGCAAAGATCTAATCATCTCACCCTACTACTCAATCAACTGCAGTGACTCTCCATTGCCTTTTGGACAAAATACAAATTCTTCACTCTAGGTTTTAAAGACCTATGCCATCTGGCCCCCACCTATTTTTCTAGACTCACTGGATATTCCTCCCCCTCCCACACTCTGTAATCCAGTCAAACTGGCCTTTCTGTTCCTCACCCAAGACACTCCACCTTCAAGTTCTGTGCCCTTGCAAAAGCCAGGGCATCCTCTCTCCTCCAGTCTTGTGCATTTCTTCCTCTTTTCCACTTCACTGAATCCCTCTCTTCCTTCAAGATGCTGCTTGAGCACTGTCTTCTACACTACACTTTTCATAATCTTCCCAACTATGAACTGTAATTTATCAACTATTATCTGTAACATTCCTGTAATGTTTTGCTTATTTTCTATATGTTTACATATACATATGTCCCTCTCAATAAAATGAAAGTAGCCAGAAAGCAGGAATTTTTTTTCTTTTTTATCTTGTATCTTCAGTGCCTACCACAATATGCTAGGACATAGTAGGCATTTAACAAGTGCTTATTAGATAATTGATAATTTCCCAGTTGATTTAATTAAAGTGCTAATTTGAATAAATTAAGCTTTAAAGTCTTTTTTGTTTGTTTCAAAATGATTTTGTGTGATTTGCACAGAATTTAAAATAGACACTGCAAAACTTGCCCTTCACTTTGCAGTGTATGATTCTAGTCCCACTGGGTGAGGTGAGATTATATTTAATGGAAGCACCATATTGCAATACACAGTGCATCACCTCATTGCATTAGAGCCTGTACAAACCAGGTATTTCACAAACCTTTGGCATCCACCTTTGACTTAGTTTGTCTCAGAGGACAGGAAAGGGCAGGTTAACTTATCAACTTGTGAAAATTAATGATAGAATGTCTTGCTTGCATAGCCTAAGCCACCAATTTCCAGGTGACTTTATATTGGAAAAAGATAACAGAAATTAAATTAAACTGAAATTCATTCTGAACAAAACAAAAAGAAGATAGTAAACTTTGGAATTCAGTGTAATAATCTGATAAATCCATTTTAAATCATGCCTTTTCTCTGTGCCATATGTAACCTTTGTAATGTGTTTAGATAACTTCTATAATCTACTCAGAAAAAGATATGAGATATTTTGTTAGGATTGTCCAAAAACATATAAAAATTCTGTCAATCTTGTGTCAGGCAGTTAGAATTTAGGTTTTGTCTCCTTGTATATATAAGCCCACTAGCTTTGTTGAGCTTTAAGGGAATAAACAATATGGATTTTCATTTCACCTAGACTGTTTGTCTCTAACCATACATTCAGGTTAACAGTTACAGTGCCAGTGATGTTGGATGAACTGTTGGAATGGCAGAATAGCCCATCCCTCCAAAGCTACAAACTCAAGGTGCCTTAGGATCCTTTTTTCCATGAGTCTTAATCTTGATGGTATTGAGTAAGTTCCTCTATTCACAGCTTCCAAAGGACTCCCACTAGTTTGGTTGAAGTTCGAAATTCACTTAGGCTAGTTTTGAGAACAGGGATTATTTTGCATAAATCTCTTTGCATTAATTAGGTCCCCTTTGTGGATGGATCTTAGTAGAATTATTGCCAGTGCTAGTGTTAAGTTAACTAAAGATAACCTAAATTATATTGGCCACAATAAGGCTCTTTTGGATCAAAGTTACTGTATCCTAAAACTGTATAAGATAGTGGTAAAAGTGAAATTATTTTTTCTTTATTAAGGTGTCTGAGAATTTAGATGAGCTCATTTTATGGTTGGACTCTCACATTTTAAAAGACTCTTATACCAGTACAGGTTTAGGTAAGAATAGAAACAGCAAATAATATATGAACTGAAAATTCTTTACAATTTCAAAAATGGAGAACCAAATTTAAGTGATTATACTGATTTATACTAAGTCAGAATTATCTGGGAACTTCTAGATCTGAACCAGAGAAGGAGAACTCCTTTTTTGAACTGTCCTGAAAATAAAATCTGTTGTCAAAGAAAGGACATCTAGGGATCAGATAACTACATGAGGCATCTTGGATTATAAAAGTACTGTTTAAATGGATATTGGGAATAGGTAACTGGGATACAAGGAATTTGATGTTAGTAACATTGGAAATAATGATTCTGTTGATTTTTATGGTTCCTGTATAAGTTTTCTTGGTTATTTTGGTGACATATAAATCTCCCTTCCCCAAACCAGTCTATTGTGAGTCATCTAAGTAGTTTAATCTGTACCTGACTTAATGTAATTGTACAATTTTGTAAATTGTGAGAAAAACTTTATTGTATTATTTGAAACTAGCCCTGCATGGCTGGAAAACTAAACCATTTATTGTACCATTTGAACCTAACCCTGCATGGTTGGAAAACTGAACTATTACTATGTGCCTTTAGTATCAGATCATGTATTTTCTGGGAACCCTGTCAGGTCTGTCTGACTACACCCTTAGCTACCAGCTTGTGGATATGGACTCTTGGGCCCATCTGTCACATCTATAGATTGCCCCTGCTCCTGAGTGGGCGTCTGAGCCCATAGGTTTTTTTTGCCCTCCAGTTTCCAAGAATCCTGGAAAAGAGGACGACAAACGCAGACAGCTTTCCCAAGAGTCCCAACCAGGCCTGCACAAAGAACAGCTCCCTCCCCACCTGAACCCCTTTACACACACAAGACTGATTTTTGTAACTTAGTTCATATTTGCTTAGTCCCTCTATACTCTCACTATGTCCCTTACGCTCCCCACCTGGATTCCTCCTGCGACATGCTCATTGTTTGCATTTGCCTTGCCGTTGCTGCCCATCTCTGGGGATGTCTAACCACAGCGAAAGAGTAGCGTCATCTCCTATCTCCCATTCACCCCATGAGGAAGGCTCAGTCTGACAAAGAATTCAGCCTTACCTGTAGTGGCCCCTATTTCAAGAAGCAGTTGGGGAAAACCCTGAATCCGGTTAGATAAGGATTTTCCCCTCTCAGGAAGAGAGAGGTTTCCATACCTTCCTTGGTCTTATGGCAAAGCTCATAGCTTGCTATCGACTAAAAGGAGGGAATGATAATAATTAAATATCATTTTTTGGCCCTTAAAAAGATCCAAAACCTGAACTAATCAGTCATACTGCTTTGCTTGGCTTTAAAAATGCCTTTTCTTGTGCTTGTAATTTAAAAGACCAGATGAGGTTGTCAATAGGTATTCCCCCCTTTGTGACAGGATGCTTGGAAATTCAGAATAATGGAATTTCTCTTATCTTGGGGGCATACTCCAGACGGGAGGAACAGAGATATCCAGAGATCATAAATTTCAGCTGACACTACTTTGTTAATTGTCTTATATTCACAATTAAGAAACTTCCCTTTATCATGGTATGGATAAAAAACATACGGAGACCAAAATTTGAGGGGCACAAACATCCTGGCATTCTCCAAAAATATATAAAAACTCTGTCAATCTTTTATCAAGCAATCAGAAATTAGGTTTTGGCTCCCTGTACATAGAAGATCACTAACTTCATCTAGCATTAAGGGAATAAATAATATGGATTTACATATATCCAAGCTTGTTTGTCTCCTTTAACCAAACTTTCAGGTTAACAATAGAGAATCTAAGTTTAATAGAGGTAAAGTAACTTGTGGAAGATCATGAAGCTAGTGAAAAACTCTGGACAAGGACCTAACTTAAAAATTTTTTGATAGCTTTTTTGTTTTAGTGTCATCTTAATTTCTGACCACATCCCTTTCCCTCTCCTACCATGCCTTGCAACATAGAATAAAAAGGAGAAATTCAGTAAAACTAAACAGTAAGAAATTGCAAGAAGATGGCAGGTGGCAGTGTTTAAGGAGCCAGAGGAGTTCAAATCCACAAACACCTTACCAAGGCTCAAAAAGGCAATTAAGGTGGTGCAGTGGATAGAACACTGAGCCTGGCATTAGCAAGACCTGAGTTCAAATCCAACTTCTGACACTATCTGTGTAACTTTGGGCAAGTCACTTGACTTCTGTTTGCTTAGGTTTCCTCAATTGTAAAATGGGGACAATAATAATAACCTCTCAAAACTGTTATGAGGATCAAATGAAAGAATATTTACAAAAATCCTGACATAGTACCTGGCACATAGTAAGCATTTTAGTATTTTCCTTCCTTCCTTCCTTCTTTCCTTTCTTCCTTCCTTCCTTCCTTCCTTCCTTCCTTCCTTCCTTCCTTCCTTCCTTCCTTCCTTCCTGATAAAGAAGCCCAAAGAGAATGATCTTATAAACCCCTCCTGAATCAGTTCAGAAGTGCATAAAAAGACCACCAGCATCTTGCAGAAGCCCTTAACAGAGACAACTCGCTCTAAGCCCAGTAACAACAGAAAGGCCCCAATTAGCAGTATGCTGCAGAAAAGCCTAGCCCCTAGGCCAGCCCTGAAATTTCACCAAAGCAGGGCTTGTTACCAGGTTTCTCTTTTTCTCTCTCTCTCCCTTCCTTCCTTCTTTTCTTTTTCCCTCCAGAGATTATAGGGAGTTGTGGTTGAGAGAAAAAAAATAAGTGCTCAGTAATTTTAAATTATATATATATATATATTTTAAAGCCCCATGTATATTCATATCAATTCCTTCCAGAATCAGGTTCAATCAACTAATAATATATGTTACTTAATAATAACTTATAGGTAGCATTTTATGGTTACAAAGTGCTTCCCCACCACAACTTCTATGAAAACGATGCAATCCAATTTAGTTTACTAAGCACTTACTAAGTGTCTCCTATATGCCAGGTGCTGTTCTAGGTTTTAGAGATATAAAAACAAAAAAAAAAGAATAATCTCTGCCCTCAAGAAACTTACATTTTACCAGGAAAGAAAAAATATGCACACAAAAGTACATTAAAAAATACAAAGTCATTTCAGGGAAGAGGAGCGTTAACAACTGAAAGAATCATAAAATCCCCATTTAGAACTGGAAAGTACCTCTCAAAGTCCTCTAGTCCTTCTTGTTTTGTCCTTTTTCAAAGAGAACCCATGACACCATGAGTCACTGCTGTCCTGACTTGTCAGTGAATTGCATTGTGAGGCGAACCCTGCATTGCACAGATGAGGAAGCCGAAGCCCAGAAAACTTAAAAGGCTTGCCCGCTCCACAAGGGGAGTGAGTGTCAGAGCCAGGGTTTGACTCAGACCCTTTGACTCCAAATCCGGTGCTCTTTCCACGGTTTAGTATATTCCCTTTCAGAAAGTTCTGTTTAAAATAAACAAGTATTTGTCCCTACCACCACCAGCATCATCATCTTCTTGGCAAACATCAACAAACATGAATATTTTCACCTACGACAGAAAAAAGAGTATTGTACATTAAAGCATAGGGCAGCTAGGTAGTGCAGTGGATAGTGTCTGGTCTAAAGTCAAGAAAACTCATCTTCCTGAATTCAAATATAGCTTCAGACACTGACTAGCTGTGTGACTTAAGTAAGTCACTTAACCCTGTTTGCCTCCATTTCCTCATCCATAGAATGAACTGGAGAAGAAAATAACAAAGCACTCTAGTATCTTTGCCAAGAAAACCCCAAATGGAGTCACAGTCAGACACCACTGAAACAACTAAGCAACAACATTAAACCCTAAATCTCTATTTCGTCAGCTTTTGGGTTTTTAGCATGTGACAAATGCAGAATGTCAGATTCAAAAGTATAATACTTATCTGTGTGTCCCTTTGAATGTTCTTCTATTGTCTTTGGTCTATTTAAAAATATTTCGTTGATGCTCTTTTCTTTTGTTGGCATCACTATCACTAACCCCACCTTGTCCGCTCTATTATCCCCAACAGTTCCTTCTTGTAACAACCCACACTCAAGCAAAACAATGTTTTGGTCCCTTTTGACAATTTATGTCTTATTCTGTACCTCTAGTCTATCACTCTTCTCAAGAGATGGGAAGAATTATTATTCATCAGCAATATTCTGAAGTCTTGATCATTCATTTCATCAATCAAAGTTCACAAGTTTTTCAAAGTTGTTTTCCTTTATTCCTTTCCTGCTGTATGTTCTTCTGGTTGTGTTTGCTTCAGTCCATATCATTTCTCTCAGGTTTCTCTGACTCTATCTTCTTTGTTGTTTCCTATGGTACAATAATATTCCATTACTTTCATATACCATAATTTATTTAGCTGTTCCCAAATTTATGAGCAGCTTGGTTGGTATTCAGAAGACTGACTGTAGAGTCGGAGATTCAGTGTTCAGATTCAGACTCCACCATTCTCCCATAATACTTACTACCTTCATAACCTTGGACAAATCATTTAGTCCCCCTGGGCCTGAGTTTTCTCATCTATAAAACAAGGGGTGAACTAGATGACCCCTGATGTCCCTTCCTGTCTCTAAGATCTATGAACCTTTGATTTTTAGTTTCTTATTCTTTGCTAAAACAAAAGGTGCAACTATAAATATTTTGGACACGTGTATCTTTTTTACCTCTTCATTTTCTTTATTTGTGGTGCATGGTATGCAGAGTTTGATGACTTTGGGGGCATAGTTCCAAATTGTTTTCCAGAATGGTTGAATTAACTCATAGCTACATAAAAAGCACACACATTAGTGCGCTTGTCTGGTTTCCCTGAAGAAATTATCATTTTCCATTTTCTTTATCTTTGCCAATCTGATAGGTATTAATTTGGTAGAGTTTCATAGTTTTTAAAATTTGGATTTCATTTGTTATTAGTGATTTGGACCACTTACAAAAAAAATGCTTGTTGATAGCTTACATTTCTTCTTTTGAGAATTGGCCATTCATATTCTTTGATCAATTTATCTACTGGAGAATGGCCCTTGTTCTTATATATTTGCTTCAATTCCCAATATATTTTGGATATTAGACCTTTACAAGAGAAATTTGCTACAAAAGTTTCTCAAAATTATTTCCTTCCTGATTATAGTTGCATTGATTTTTTTGTGCAATATCTTTACAATTTTATGTAATAAAAATTCTACCTTTTATCACCAATGATCTCCTTCCTCTATCCCTTGTTTAGTCTTTCCCTGTTCATGGTTACAAAAGAAATCCTTCTCTACTCCTCTACTTTGTTCACAATATGAATCTTTATATCTAGGTTATATATTCATTTGGATCTTATATTTTCTAAACCTAATTTCCTAATTTCTGCCAGACTATAAAGGTTGTTCTAAGGGATGGCACTCAAGCTGAGTCTTGAAGGGATCTAGGGATTCCAAAAGGCAGGTATGAGAAAGTAAAGCATTTTTGGCATGGGAAACAGCTTATGTAATGGCACAGAGATGGAAGAGATAATATTTTATATGGGGAACATTATGAACAACCATATGAAAAAATGGTCCAAATCACTAATTTGGTTAAAATGTAGACTGTATGAGGCAGACTAATGTAAAATCAGTCTGGAAAGATTCTAATGGAAGCAGATTGTAAAGGGATTTAAATGACAAACAAAAGTATTTGTATTATACTCTAGCATGAATGAATGACTGAACTAAAAATATTTATTGAGTGTTATACTAAGTGCTATGAATACAAAGTTAAGACAGTCCTTGTTCCCAAGAAGCTCACTTCTAATGGGGGAGACAATACATATGGGAGTTTTTAGCTGCAAGTCAGATGGATAGGTCCCATGGTCTCTAGGTACAGCAGAAAAACAGATGGTAGTTCCTTTTCTTTAATGTCACTTCCGTTGATAAAATCAAATCATTTTCTAAGTCCAAACCATTTTTATAGTACAAAGGACTTTGGTGGCAAGAACTTTCTTTTCTAGGTCTCCAAAAATAACACCCGCAAGAACAATTTCCAGGCTGCATCTATAGTCTGAATACAATGATGACCATGAGAGTAAGGAGAAGAAGGCAGAAGTTAGAACTGGGTGATGAACAGATGCTAGTTGTGGATGTGGAATGGAAAGGACTTAGCAACTGACTAAATAAGAGGAGTTAGGAGTGGAGGATAATTTTATAGTTGTGAACCTGAGGGATAGAAATGATGGTGATGCTCTAGATAAGAATAAGGAATTTAATTTAAGGAGATAATGGACGCAAGCACTATTATCCCCATTTTACAGTCAATGAAACTGATACTCTAGCTAACTCGAGTCTCATCATAAAAGTACCACAAGTCAAATCCAAAGTGTTGACTCCAAATCCAATGCTTATTTCCTTACACAATCCTGACTCAACAATACCTTTCAGTGATAAAATCAAGCATAAAATAAATTTCATTAAATACACTAAATGTATACTTCGTAAGTATATGAATGAAGGGGGCAGGGAGAAGCATTTATTAAGCACTTACTATGATAAGTGCCAGAGATACAATAACAAAATATAATCTCTGCCCATAAGGAGCTTATGTTCTAATTGGAGAAGCCAGCACATATAAAAGAGTGGTGGTCATGGAAGGAAGTCTATGTCTGTGGAGTCACAAAAATGGTGAGTTGATGGATATGGCAGTCAACTGACATGTCCTTTATAGAAACAACTGTACAATTTATTACTGTGTCTAGAACAAGAGATGGGAAGTTGTATATGTGGTAGTAGCAAGATGCCCTGAGTAGATGGCTGGATGGGATGTGAAGTTAAAACCTGGTCTCAAGACTGGGGCCAGCTAGTTGTAATGGACTGTATACTAGTTTTCACTCATTCAGTTGTTATCAGTCAAGATGGTTGGACCAAAAGGCAAGAGTTTCAAGGAAAGGATTAGCATTCCAGGGACTGGGAGAATGGATTTTGGAGATCCACGGCAGAGGTACAGTTCTTATAAAATTAATGCAAACTTGAAAAAGAAAAAGATAAAATATTTTATAGTACTTTAAAGCATCTTTCTCTATTGAGAACATAATATAATTCTTCCTTTTAGTATCCTGAGAAATCATGGAGACAGCTACTGTGTTTCCCCGATAATAAGACCTATCCCGAAAATAAGCCCTCCCCTTACTGTGTAAGATTCCTCTAAAATAAGCCCTCCCCCGAAAATAAGCCCTATTGAGATTGCTACTGTAGTGAAGGTGATCCCCTGCGCTACACGCTACATTACGTTACCCTCTGTATGCACAGTCCCTCCCCCCCCAGGTGAAATGCAAGCCGCGCTCCAAGCTGCATCCAATCAGAGCTGCAGCAGTGAGCACGTCATCCTGTTCTTCCCCAGTGATTTGCTTGCTGGCGCCATTGAGAGCAGTGCCGCGGAGGAGAGCTGAGGCAGGACAACATAAGCCCTCCCCTGAAAATAAGCCCTCTGGTGTTTTTCTTTCCAAAAAAATTAATAAGACAGTGTCTTATTATCGGGGAAACACAGTATTATCCTTATTTTACAGAGAAGGAAATTGAAGTGAACAGGAGCAATAAATAGGGGCAGTAAATAGGGACAGCTAAATGGCACAGTGAACACACCCTGGACCTGGAGTCAGAAAATCCTCTCTTCCTGAATTAAAATCTAGCCTCAGATATTTACTAGCTGTGTGGCCTTGGGCAAGTCACTTAATCCTCTTTGCCTCAGTTTCCTCATCTGTAGATTGAGCTGTAAAAGAAAATGGCAAACTTCTCCAGTATCTTTGCCAAGAAAATTCCAAAAAGGGTCACAAAGAGTCAGACATGATTGAAAAAATAACTGAACAATCACAAATTGAAGTGAATATTTCCTACTTCACAAACTGATTAGGAGAGTCAAGGATATAACTCTAATTGGTTGAGTACAAAGTCTATAACACATTCCTGTCCTGTCCTATTGCCCCAATTCACGTAATTTCTTCAGTGGCTACTTATTAACCAGTACAATGCCATAGAACTTGGGTGTTTTATGGGGAGTGGTGATCTTTATGGGATTGATATGCTCTAGTGGTTTTTTGTTCCTGTGATTGGAAATGTCTAATTTGCTCTTTTCATCTTATGGATTATGAAAAGTGGGTGAAAAAATTTGGAGTCTAAGAATTCTGGAAAGTAATTTGGAATTATGCTAAGAAGGTAACTAAAATGTTTACCCTTTGACTCAAAAATTCCCACTACTAGCCATTACCCTAAGGAGGTCAAAGACAGAAAGAAAGACCTCCATATATTTAAAGAAGAAGTTTTTGTAATAGCAAAAGACTGGAAGAAAGTAAATGTCCATTGATTGGAAATAATTGCTTCATGTGAATATAATGAAATATTGCTACAGTTAAAAAAAAGTGTCAACTGTGAAGAATTCAGAGAAATGGCTTGGAAATCAGAAGACCCCAGTTCACATTACAGTTCTCATGCTTCTTTCCTGTATGACCTCAGGCAAATCCCTGAAACCAACCTTTCTCATGAGGGAGTGGCCTCTGAAGTTACTTCCAACTCTAAATCTATGATCCATGACTTGTTATGAGCTGATGCCAACTGAGAGAAGCAGAAAAAAAGGAAAACATTGACTATAACAATGTAAATTTTAAAAGAGAGGGAAACTAAATGCTGTGTGAGAAGTTATAGCCATGACCAAGCTTAGCCCTGAAGAAGAAATGAGAAAATTTACCTTCCTCCCTTCTTTGCAGAGGCAGGGAATTATGGATGTGAAACATTGCATACATTGCCAATATGTTGTTTAGTTCTTTTTATTTTATTGTATTTTTCAATTAAGCATTAATTTCTCCCCCTCCCAGTTTCTCCAACCTAAAAAACAATTGAACAAAAAAAAATGAAAACAAAATCCTAGAAAAAATACAAATAGTCAAACAAAACAAATTCTCACATTGGCCATGACTGAAAACAATTATCTCATTCTGAATGTTGAGTCTATCACTGCTCTGCTAGAAGGCAGGTAGTATGCTATTTTGTTTTTTATTGCTCATTAGAGTTCCACACAATAGTATTCATATATAGATATCGTTAGTTGTTCAATCATTTTCAATTGTGTCTGACTCTTTGTGACCCTATTTGAGGTTTTCTTAAGTAAAACTATTGAGGTGGTTTGCCATTTCCTTCTCTAGCTAATTTTATAAGTAAATAGGTTTAAGTGACTTGCCAAGGGTCACACAGCTACTAAGAGTATGAGGCCAGATTTGAACTAATTAAGATTCATTATCATGACTGCAGGCCTGGCATTCTATCTACTGTGCCACCTAGTTGCACACATACATACACACATGTGTATGTATAGGTATATGCATATATATGTATATTGTATTGCATGTATGTATAGTTTGTGTGCATGTATATACACATATGTGCATACACCTGTATGTAGATATATAACTTGTTCAACCATTCCAGTTTATGGGTACCCTTTCAGATTTTTTACTACCTCAAAAAGTTTTATAAATATTTTTGTATGCCCTCAGAGTTTATTTTCTTAGGACTAATTCCTCCCATAATTCATGCTTTTTCTAATTCCTCCTTCCTTTTCTCCCCTTTCTCTCCTGTTACTCTGTTGAGTGAAACTGATTTCTTCACCCAACTCTGTGTGTGTGTGTGTGTGTGTGTGTGTATGTGTGTGTGTCTATTCCTCCTTCTTTGGACCAGTTCATATGAGAGTAATGTTCAAGTGGCAGCCACTCCTCCCAACCCTATTCTCCTTATCTGTAGAGTTGTCTACTTGTGTATGTCAACCAGTTCATGTGAGATAATTTCCCCCAATCTTCCTTTCCTTTCCCTACCAGAGTATTCCTCTTCCTTTCTCTTTCCATTCTTTTTTAAAGATCATCAAGACATAGCAGTCTTCTGACAAAGCAGTCATCCCAGACTGTTTTAATTGAATTCTCTCTATCAACCCTGATAACAAGGTTCATAGGAGAAAGGTGTATTATCTCCTTATATTTGAAAGTAAGCAGTTTATTCTTGTTGAGTACTTCATCATTGTCCATTCATGTTTACCCTTTTATGCTTTTCTTCACTCCTATGTTTGTGCTTCAAAGTTTCTTCACAGCTCTATTCTTTCTATCAGGAATGCTTGGAAGTTCTTTATTTCACTAAAGGGTCTAGTTTTCTCTCTTGTAGCATCTTAGTTTTTCTGGGCACATTTTTCTTGGTTGTAAGTCCCTATCCTTTGTTTTCTGAAATATCATATTTTACAACTTTATACTGGTGGCTGCTAAATCATGTTTGATCCTGGCTGTAGCTCCTCAATACTTGAATTCTTTCTTTCTGGCTCCTTCAAATATTTTTCTTTTAACTTGGAAGCTCTGGATTTAGGTAACAATACACATTTTTGAGAGTTTTCATTTTGAGATTTCTTTCAGGAGGCAACTGGTAGATTATTTCTGTTTCCACTTTGTCCTCTGGTTCTATGGGCAGTTTTCTTTTGAGATTTCTTGAAATATGATGCTTAGGCTCTAGTTTTGGTCATCACTTTCAGATAATCCAATGGCCTTTACATTTTTTTTCTCCTCAATATGTTTTTCAGATCAGTTATTTTTGCTATAAGAAACCTTACATTTTCTTCTATTTTTTTCTGTCTTTTAATTTTTTTTGGGGGGGGGAGAAGAAGAGCCAAGGTGGTAGGGAGAAGTTAGGGACTTGCCTGAGCTCTCCTCCAAGCCCTTCCAAATGCCTTTAAAAATGCTCTACAACAAATTCTGGAGTGGCAGAACCCATAAAAGGATAGGGTGAAACAATTTTCAAGCCCAAGGCAATTTAAAAGGGAGGAGAGGCTAGGTGGCACAGTGAATAGAGCACTGGCCCTGGAGTCAGAAGGACCTGAGTTCAAATCTGGCCTCAGACACTTGACACACTTACTAGTTGTGTGACCTTGGGCAAGTCATTTAACCCCAATTGCCCTTCCTTCCCCCTCCAAAAAGCAAAAAAAAAAAGTTAGACAGGAAAGGTCTGTCACACTGGGGTGAGAGTGGAGCACAGTCCAGTGCAGCTGCACTAGTGTAGACTGGGCCCCAGAAAACCAGAAGCAGACCTTGGAAGGGAATGAATCAGCAGTTGCAGTGGCTGCTTCCAGAGCTCTCAGCCCACAGATGGTAAGGGGGATGAACAACTGGTCAGAAGGAGATCACAGGGGTCTTTACTGGCATTGGAGGCAGGACTCTGTTGCTTTGCATATACTCAGGTCCAGGTCACAGTCCCTGGAGGGGAGAAGCACTAGCCCACAGGGTGAGGAGGAACACTAGCACATCAGAGTTTGAGGCCACCATGGATCAGGGACCCCCATCTGTAGCAGCAAGCACACCAGCATGCCCAGGGTGGCTGCCAACACAGGTTCTTAGATCTGCTTTTCTAAAGGAAGTCAACTTAAAATGGGTTAACAATCTTACTTTAATCAAACATATATCATTTACGTAGCTCAGGAGGAAAAAAATCAGCACCCCAAACTTCAGAAGATACAAACAAATTACAAGCAGAAGTTACAAGCAGACAGAGAAACAGATCAGCAGACAGGCTTCCAGCTGTCTGACCATTACATCCATACTTAGTCAGTTACCAGAGAGAGAAGCACCAAATCTGGGCTTTCAAAGCCAGGGGGCTCAACGGCTGCCCAGAGTCTCATCTGGCCAAATCACACAACTCTTCTCAAAGTGAGCCCCAAAGCAAAACTTCACATCAGGATATATATAGCCTTCTCCTGGCTCAGAGAATGTCACAACCCTCTTGACTCACTGGCCAATCACAAAGCAAGAAGGTGTGGGCATTCCTGAAAAACACGCCTCCCACCACAGGCTCCATGTGACCACATTCAGCCTATTAGGGGGCAGAGTGTATTTTCAAATCAAGGAAGGTTCTCAGAGTCACTTCAGCCTATCAAAGGGCCTAGGGGCAGGGAAGATCTTAGATTCCCATTCCCATAACACCATCACAGTTCCAGGAAGAAAAGAGTGCTTGTGGTCACTCTCAGACCAGAAAACAGACAAGAATAGTAGTAAACACACTTCTCCTTAGATCATACCACCTTGGAAAAACTGAAAACTTACAGGTCCCTAGGATTATCTATGAAAACAGATATGCACAACCCTTGAAGCTTGGGACAGTGTGCTTCCACCCTGGAAGCAGAACCTCACTTTAGCAAAGAGTTAAAACTCAAGAAATAGACTAGAAAAATGAGCAAATAACAGAAAAAAATTCTGACTATAGAAAGTTACTATGGTGACAAGGAAGATCAAAACACACACTCATGAAAAGACAGCAAAATCAAAATTCCTAAATTCAAAGCCTCCAAGAAAAATATGAATTAGTCTCAGGCAATGGAAGAGCTGAAAAAGGATTTTAAAAATCAAGTAAGAAATGTAGGGGGAAAATTGGGAAGATAAATGAGAATCATGCAAGAAAATCATGAAAAAAGAGTCAACAGCATGGTAAAGGAGGCAAAAAAATTTTTGAAGAAAATAATACCTTAAAAAACAGAATAGGTCAAATGATAAAAGAGGTAGCAAAAGCAGAATTAGCTAAATAGGAAAAGAGACACAAAAATTCTCTGAAGAAAAGAGCTCATTAAAAAATTTAGAATTGGCCAAATGAAAAAAGAGGTACAAAACCACATTGAAGAAAATAATTCCTTAAAAATCACAATTGAGTAAGTTGAAGCTAATGACTCTATGAGACAACAAGAAGCGATAGAATAAAACCAAAAGAATGAAAAAAAAATAAAAACAATGTGAAATATCTCATTAGAAAAACAACTGAGGGGTGGCTAGGTGGCACAGTGAATAGAGCACTGACCCTGGAGTCAGGAGGACCTGAGTTCAAATCCGGCCTCAGACACTTAACAACTAGCCATGTGACCTTGGGCAAGTCACTTAACCCCAATTGCCCTCCAAAAAGCAAAAAAGAAAAAGAAAAACAACTGACATGGAAAATAGATACAGAAGAGAGAATTTAAAACTTATTGGACTTCCTGAAAGCCATGATTGAAAAAAAGAGCCTAGACATCATTGTTCCAGAAAATTTCAAGGAAAACTATGCTGATATTTTGGAACCAGAGGGTAAAATAGAAATTGAAAGAATCCACCTATCACCTCCTGAAATAGATCCCAAAATGAAAACTCCCAGAAATATTAAAGCAAAATTCTAGATCTCCCAGGTCAAGGAGAAAATATTGCAAGCAGCCAGAAAGAAGCAATTCAAGTATCATGGATCCACAGTCAAGAAAACACAAGTTTTAGCAGTTTCTACATTAAAAGACTGGAGGACTTGGAATGTGATATTCCAAAGGGCAAAATAGCTAGGATTACAACTAAGCATCACCTACCCAGCAAAACTGAGTATAATATAATCCCTTGGGAGAAAAAAAAATGGATATTTAGTGAAATAGAGGACTTCCAAACATTCCTGATGAAAAAACCAAAGCTGAATAGAAAATTTGGCTTCCAAATTCAAGACCCAAGAGAAGCACAAAAAGGTAAATAGGAAAGGGAAATTATAAGGTTAAATGTTTATATTCCTACATGAGAAAATGATAATTGAAATTCATAAGAGCTTTCTCATCATTAGGGCAATTAGAAGGAGTATGTATAGACAGAAAGTACAGGTGTGAATTGAAAATAATGGGGGCAATATCTAAAAAAATTAAATCAAGGAATTAAAAAGAGAAATGTACTGGGAGAAAAGGAAATTATCTTGTATAAAAGAAGCAAGAAAGAGCTATTATAGTGGGGTGGGGGAGATGGGAGAGGTGGCAAGGAACACTTGGAACTTTACTCTCGTCAGAAGTGGTTCAAATGGAACAGCATACACATTCAATTGGGTGAAGAAATCTATATCATCCTACAGAAGAGTCACAGGGGAAAGGGATAAAAAAGGGAGGGGGAATGGTCATAGAAGGGAAGATAGATTGGAGGAGGCAATAGTCAGAAGAAAAACACTTTTGAGGAGAGGGACAAGGTGAAAGGAGAGAATAGAATAAACAGGGAGGGGGAAGGATGGAGGGAAATACAGTTAGCAATATAACTGTGAAAAAATTTTGAAGCAAGTTTCTCTGATAAATGCCTCATCTCTCAAATATATAGAGAAATGAGTCAAATTTATGAAAATAAGAGCCATTCTCCAGTTGACAAATGATAAAAAAATATGAAGTCAATTTTCAGATGAAGTAATCAAAGCTATCAGTAGCCATGTGAAAAATGCTCTAAATTACTATTGATTTGAGAGACGCAAATTAAAACAATACTGAGGTACAACCTTGCACCCATTAGATTGGCTAATAAGACAGAAAAGGAGAATGATTAATGTTGGAGGGGATGTGGGGAAAATTGAGACACTAATGCATTGTTGGTGAAGTTGTAAACTGATTCAACCATTGTATAGAGGAATTTGGAACCACACCCAAATATTTAAAGAGGCTCTTTTCTGGTGGCAAAGAATTGGATACTGAGGGGGTGCCCATCAATTGGGGAATAGCTGAACGATTTGTGGTATATGGTTGAATAGAATACTACTGTGATATAAGAAATGATGAGTTAGATGCTCTCAGAGAAAGCTGGAAAAACTTGCATGACCTGATGTGAAGGGAGATGAGTAGAACCAGGAGAACATTGTACACAATAGTGTAACAGGATCAACTGTGAATGACTTAGCCGTTCTCAGTAATGCAATGATCCAAGACAACTCTGAACGACTTATGATGAAAGATGTTATGTCTCTCCAGAGATGGAGTCTGAATACAGCATACATTTTTACTTTTTTTTCCCTTAGGGTTTTTTTTTTTTAAGCATTTGGGGTTAAGTAACTTGCTCAAGGTTACACGGTCAGTTATTTCTGGGTGTGGTGCTGAGTATCTGAGCCCGGATTTGATCCCAGGTCATCCCGACACTGGAGCTGGTGCTCTTACTCACTGAGCCACCTAGCCGCCCCTAAGCAATTGGGGTTAAGTAACTTGCTCAAGGTTACACGGCCAGGTGTTTCTGGGTGGGTGCTAAGTGTCTGAGCCCGGGATTCGATCTCCAGCTCATCCTGACACTGGAGCCGGTGCTCTTACTCGCTGTGCTACCTGGCCGCCCCTTCCCTTAGGTTTTAATTTTAGTTTATGTTTTCTTTACACCATATGACTAATATGGAAATATGTCTTGCATGACTACACATATATAACCTATATCAAATTGCTTGCCTTCTCAATGAGGGAGTTGGGAAGAGATGGGAGTGAATTTGGACCTCAGTTTTAAAAGTGAAGGTTGAAAATTGTTTTTACATGTAATTGTGGAAAAATAAAATATCAAATTTCTAAAAATTTTGTTTTAATTTTTTTGTTGCATCATGGAGTAATGGGTTTTTACTTGGTCTATTCTAATTTTCAGGCAGTGTGTTGCTTGGGCAAAGTTTTATACCTCTTCTACAAAGCTGTTAATTCCTTTCCAATTCTTTATTCAATAGATAACATTTCTTTTCCAGATTTTTCCTCAAGCACTTCTATTCCATTCATAAAAAATATTTCACTCTTGCTTCATTTCTTCCAGAAGATGTATTTTCCTCTGAGGCTTTGCTTGTAGGTGTTTTAGTTTCATTCTCTTCTGTTCATGTCTTGAATGTCCCTGTCTCCATAATAATTTATTATGGTGGGGTTCTTTGTGTTTGCCCATTCTTTGAGCCTACTCCCTGGATGTTAGGGTTGGGTTCTGCCACATTCCTAGAGAGGTCTGGGATGGTCTTATTGCTGATTTTGGTAGGTTTGAGTGTTGTGATATTCCAGGTTCTCACCTATAAGCTTTTGGGAAAAGTCCCCATTGCTGCCTTCGTAGTCTGAGCTCTGTAAATTCTTCACCTAGGTTTGGGTCTATGTAAGACTAAAATACTACTGGACTCTGCCCCATCTGCCATCTGGAAAGTTCTATTGGTTTAGATTGTAGGTTCCTCTTTGGCCTGGGATTCATACATTATCTATTCCTCTGAAGGGTGGGCTAGATGTTGGAAGTGAGATTGCTCTGAACCTGAGGATTGAGTTACATCACTACTGCTACAAGTTTTAGAACTTCCTCTTTTCTCTATATACAGCCCAGGTCCCCTTCTTGGTTTGTCCTGGGTCTGTGATCCATAACTGGGTAGTAGATGACAAAATTGTCAGTTCATACAAGTCCCTGTTGCAGTTACCTGATTTGGATCTGGTAGTGCCCAGTATAGTTTTAGGACCCCCTCTTGCTGTTAACAGTCCCTTCCTAGGCATTAGAGTGCTCTACAGGAGGTGGATCTAGGCTTGACCCCAGGTCTCAGGGTCCACAGACCTCCCTGTTTTCCTAACTGGGCTGAATAAATGAGTCACGGTAACTTTCTGAATTTGTTCATCAATATCTGGTCTGGTGCATTAAAAAAATTTCCAATTTCATGTAAAAATAATTTTAGCATTCATTTTTTAAAAATTCAGTTCCATGGCGTGGCCAGGTAGCACAGCGAGTAAGAGCACCGGCCCCAGTGTTGGGATGACCTGGGGATCGAATCCGGGTTCAGACACTTAGCACCCACCCAGAAACACCTGGCCGTTTAACTTTGATCAAGTTACTTAACCCCAATTGCTTAGGGGTGGCCAGGTGGCTCAGCGAGTAAGAGCACCGGCCCCAGTGTCTGGATTCCCTGGGGATCGAATTTGGGCTCAGATACACATGCAGAAATAACTGGCTGTGTAACCTTGAGCAAGTTACTTAACCCCAATTGATTTAAAAAAAAAATTCAGTTCCAAATTCTCTCCCTCCCTTCTTCTCTCCTCTTCCTCTTCATTGAGAAGGCAAGTAATTTGATGTAGGTTATACATGTCAGTCATGCAAAACATACTTCTATATTGGTCATGTTGTGAAGGAAAATAGACAAAAAGCAAACAAACAAAAATGAAGTTTAAAAAGTATGGTTCTATCTGCATTTGGACTCCACCAGTTCTTTCTCTGGAGATGGATAGTATTTTTCATCATAAGACCTTTGGAATTGTCTTGGATCATTGTGTTGCTGAGAATAGATAAGTAGTTCACAGTTGATCATCATACAACATTGCTGTTACTTTTTGTGCATTGTTTTCCTGGTTCTACTTACCTCACTTTGCATCCATTCATGAAAGTCTTTCCAGGTTTTTCTGAGAGCACTCTGCTCATTATTTCTTATAGCACAATAGTATTCCATTATATTAAGGTACCACAATTTGTTCAGCCATTTCCCAACTGATGGGCATTCTCTCAATTTCTAATTCTTTGCCACCACAAAAAGAGTTACTATAAAATTTTTGTACATATAGTTTCTTTTCCTCTTTTTAAAAAAATCTCTTTGGGATATAGACCTAGCAGTGGTATTGCTGAGTCAAAGGGTATACACAGTTTTATAGCCCTTTGGGCAGAGTTCTAAATTGCTCTCCAGAATAATTGGATCACTTAGATTGGATCATCATAACTTCACTGAGTGCAGTATTGTCTAAATTTCCCAATATCCCCTTCAACATTTGTTATTTTCCTTTCTGTTATGATATTAGCCAGTCTGATAGGTGTGAGGTGGTACCTCAGAGTTGTTTTAATTTGTATTTCTCTAATCAGTAGTGATTTAGAGCATTTTTTTAAAATGACCATATATAATTTAGATTTTTTCATCCTTTGACCATTTTTCAATTGGGAAATAACTTATATTTTTATAAATTTGACTCAGTTCTCTATATAATTGAGAAATGAGGCCTTTGTCGGAAAAAAATGTGCTGCAAATATTTTTTCATGGTTATTACTGACTATGTATTTCTTTACATTCTATTTTTTTCTCTTGCTTATTCTTCTCTATTTCTTCTTTCACCCTATGCCTCCTTAAATGTGTTTTGTTTCTGACCACTGCCTACACCCAGTCCATCCTTCATCCTATCACACCACCCCTCTTCTCTTATTCCCTTCCCCTTCTACTTTCCTGTAGGGTAAGATAGATTTCTATACCCAACTGAGTGTGTATATTATTCACTCTTTGAGTCAATTCCAATGAAAGTAAGGTTTAAACTTTGTCTGTCACCCATCCCTCATTTTCTCCTCTACTGTATAAGGTCTTGCACACCTCTTTTATGTATTCACTCTACCTCTCCCCCCTTCTAGTATATCCCTCTCTTACCTTAATTTTATTTTTTTCTTTTTTATTATCATATCATCATTGTCAAGCAGACACACCTGTGCTCTCTGTCTATACATAATCCTTCTAACTGACCTAATAATTATAAAGTTCTCAGGAGTTATAAGTGTCATCTTCCCATGCAGGAATGTAAATGTGAATTATATCAAACATTTAAACAATTAATTCCAATACTAGGTACATTATTTGAAAAAATTGGAGAAGCTGGTGTAGTGCAGGCAGCATTCCAGCTGAATTCTCCTAACATTCCTCTCCCAACAACTTTAAAATTACTCCTCAAATCAAAAGGTCAGAGTGAGGTATTTTTCCAGATTAAGACAACTTAGGAGTTTGGCAGGAAAGGTCTGTGATACAAGGGTGGGAGCCTTCCCAGAGCACAGTAATTGCACCAGTGTGGGTGGTCGCAATAGCAGCAGCTTCTGGAGCTCTCAGTCAACACAGACTGTAAGAGGGCTGGACAACTGGTCAGAAAGATATTACAGAGGACCATTTTCTGACATTGGGTGTGGTTGGCACTGATTAACAACTCTATTGCCCATAAGCAGTTCTGGGTTGCACTATCACAACAGAGAGGAGCACTAGAACTTGCAGCTGCAGGGGAAAAGGGGTCCGTCCTGGGTGAATGCCAGAGTTCAGAGCAAAAGAGCAGTGCCCATACCTTCCCCAGATCACACTGCCTTGGAAGTACCAAAAACTTGTAGCCCCCAGAACTCGTTCTGAAAATAGTAGCACAGAAAAAAACCTAAAACTTGGATTGGTGATTGCACAATTCCAGGTGAGCAGATCTCACCTTTAACATACAGTGAAAAGTCAAGAAATAGGTTTGAAAATAACAAAAAAGAACCTTACCACAAAAAACTAACAGAGTAACAGGGAAGACCAAGATATAAATTCATAAGATAACAACAACTGAAAATAGCTATAAGCAAAGCCTCAAAGAAAAGTGCTACTTGGACCCAAGTCCAAGAAGAATTCCTGGAAGAGATTAAAAAATTGAAGAAAGAGATAAAAATGGTAGAGGAAAAATTGGGAAAAGAAATGAGAATGCTACAAGAAGATCATTAAAAGAGAATTAACATCTTGGAAAAGAGGCACAAAAAATACTGAGGAAAATAATACCTTGAAAAACAGAATTGGCCTAATGTTAAAAAGTGGCATAAAAATTCACTGAACAAAAGAACTCCTTAAAAACCAGAATTGGTAAGATGGAAAAAGAGATACAAAAGCTTACTCAAGAAAATAATTAAGTAAATGGAAACTAATGACTCCATAAGACATCAAGAAACAATAAAACAAAGTCAAAAAAAGAATGACGAATAGAAGAAAATGTGAAATATCTCATCAGAAAAACAACTGACTTGGAAAATAGATACAGGAGGGATCATTTAAGAATTATTGGACTACTTAAAAACCATTATCAGAAAAAAAAAGTCTAGACATTGTATTTAAAGAAATTACAAAGGAAAACTGCCCTGATATCTTGGATCGAGAGGGTAAAATAGAAATTGAAAGAATCCACTGATCATCTCCTGAAAGAGATTGCAAAATAAAACTCCCCAGGATTATTATAGCCTACAAGCAGCCTGAAGGAAATAATTCAAATATCATGCAGCCACAGTCAGGATCACAGATTATACTAGATTTAGCAGCTTCCATGTTAAAGGAGCAGAGGGCTTGGGATATGATATTCCAGAAGTCAAAGGAACTGGATTATAACCAAGAATCACATACCTAGCAAAATGAGTATAGTCCTTCGGGGGCAAAATGGATATTAATGAAATAGATGACTTTCAAGCATTCCTGATGAAAACACTAGAGCTGAATAGAAAATTTGACATTCAAACACAAGACTCAAGTGAAGCATAAAAATGTAAACATAAAAGAATAATCACAAGAGACTTAATAAAGTTAAACTGTTTACATTCCTATATGAGAAAATGATACCCATAATTCCTAAGAATTTTGTAATTATAATAGTAATTTGGAGGTATCTACACAGAAAGAGCACATGAGTGTGAGTAGATTATGTTAGGATGATCTCAAAACAAAATGAAGAGGGTGGCTAGGTGGCGCAGTGAATAGAGCACTGGCCCTGGAGTCAGAAGGATCTGAGTTCAAATCTGGCCTCAGACACTTAACACTTACTAGCCATGTGACTTTGGGCAAGTCACTTAACTGCAACTGCCTTGCATTTCCCCCCTCCAAAAAGCAAAAAAAAAAAAAAAAAGAAAGAAAAAAATGAAAGGGTGAGAGAGGAATGTGTTAGGAAAAGGGGAGGGAAGAGGTAAGAGGTAGAATGGGGAAAATTTTCTCACAGAGGTGCAAAAGAGTTTTTATAGTGGAAGGGGAAATGGGGTTGAGATGGTGGGTAATACTCGAACCTCTCTCACTGGAATTGTTTCAAAGAGGAAAGAATATATATACACACTTGGTTCTATTTGACTCAATAGAGAAATAGGAGAGGAAGGGGATATGAGATATGGGGTAAGGGAGAAAAGAATGATAAAAGGGAGATCAGAGTAAAGGAGGCAGTGGTCAGAAGCAAAACAGACTTTTGAGAAAAACAGACAGGATAAAAAGAGAGAAAGAAGGATAAACAGAAGTAATCCTATGATGGAGGGAAATACACAGCAATCATAACTGTGAATGTGAATGGGATGAGTTCACCCATAAAACAGAATTAAATAGCAGAATGGATTAGAAATCAGAATCCATCAATATGTTATTTATAAGAAGCATACTTGAAACAGAAAAACACAGGGAGAGCTAAAATTAAGAGCTGTAGCAGAGGCTATTATGCTTTAGCAGAAGTAAAAAAAAAAAGGCAGGGGGAGCAATCACGATCTCAGGCAAAGTAAAAGCAAAACCAGACCTACTTAAAAGAGGTGAATCAGGGAAACTACATTTTACCCAAAAGTACCATAGATAATAAAGTCAGAAAATTTTCCAGCAACTTTCTCTGATAAAGGTCTTATTTCTCAAATATATAGGAAATTGAGTCAAATTTATAAAAATAAAAGCCACTTCCCAATTGATAAATGATCAAGGGATATGAACAGGGGGTTTTCAAAAGAAGAAAGCAAAACTTTTTGTAGTCTTATGAAAAATGTTCTGAATCACTATTAGAGAAATGAAAATTGAAACAACTCTGAGTTACTACCTCACATCTATCAGAAATGACCAATGCTAGAGATGACAAGGGAAAATAGGTACACTAATAAACTATTGGTGGAGGTATGAATGGGTCTAACCATTCTGGAGAAGAATTTGGAACTATGCCCAAAGGGCTATAATTATTACTGACCCAGCAATACCATTAACAGGTCTGTACTCCAAAGATATCAAAGTAAAACAAAAAGGACCTATATATACTGTCAACCAGGTAAATCCCACTCCTCAAAATGCGGAGGAGTCCAAGCTGAGTTGAAAGCACAAAAGTTTTATCAGGAGGAAAATCAGATACGAGTGCAGAGGCACCACAGTTTAGAGTACAAAAGAGCCCACAGCTTGGGAGAGGCAAGGGCAACTTATGCTTGAAAACCACAAAGACGGGGCGGCTAGGTGGCACAGTGAATAGAGCACTGGCCCTGGAGTCAGGAGGACCTGAGTTCAAATCCAGCTTCAGACATTTAACACAAATACTAGCCATGTGACCTTGGGCAAGTCACTTAACCCCAATTGCCCTCCAAGAAAAAAAGCAAAAAAAGAAAACCATAAAGAGGAGTTTCAGAGAGGGATTAGGGTAAAGAATGGATATTCTTTCCCAGGAGCAGGTGGGCCACAGAAGCAGGATGTTTTGCAGGAACAACTGCCCACAAGACTGGTCTAGGTCATTTTGGGGTGCACAGCTCAGCAAGTTCAGCTAGTGAATAGCAGCAAAGGCACTTGGGAGTGAGCAAGATTTTGGCTTGCTGCAGGTTCCTGATTGGCTCCTTTTGGCAAACAGGCTTACTCTGTGTCCAGTGTATCTGCCTGGTAAGGTAACTCTCAGAAAATAGACATATTAATCTTAGGGGCACTTTTACTGTACAAAAATACTTATAGCACCTCTTTTAATGATGGCAAAGAATTGGAAATTGAGGGGATGCTCAGTATTTGGAGAATGGCTAAACAAGTTGTGGCTTATGATCATGATAGAGTTCTATTGTGCTATTAGAAATAAGAAGTGGAGTGTTTTCAGAAAAAAACATGGCAAGATCTATATGAACTGATATAGAGTGATGCAGGAGATCATTGTGCACAGTTGTAATGATAAGCAAGTTGGCTACTCTGATCAAGACAATGATCCAAGGCAACGAAGAGAAAATGCTGTCCACCTTCAGAGAGAGAATTGAGGAATTGTGAGTGCAAACTGAAATATAATTTTCTTCCTCGCTCTCTCTCTTTTTTTTGCTTTTCTTTTCTTTTTTTTGTAATATGGCTAATATGAAAATATGTCTTACATGATTCCACATGTATGGTTTTTCTTGTCTTCACAGTGGGTGGGGATGGGTTGGGAAGGAGGGAGGGAATTTGGAACTCAATTTAAAAAGAAAAGAATGTTTAAAATAAATTTTTTAAAAAGAAAAATAGGAAAAGAAGGGATCCTATAAAATTCTTCTATGACTTAATAATGATCTTGATGCCTAAACCAGAAAAAATCAAAACGGATAAAAATATAGACTAATAATCTTAATTGAATATCGATGCAAAAATTTAAATAAAATAGTAATAAAGAGACTATAACAGCATGGTTCAAAGTTTATATGCTATGATCAGGCTGGATTTATCCCAGGAATTCAGGGCTGATTCAGTATTGAGAATACTGTAAACATAACTGACCATGTTAATATTTTTAATAACCCCAAATCATATGACTATACTAATAGGTTCAGAAAAAGCTTTGGACAAAATACAACACCTATTCCTGTTGAAACTACTTTCGTTATTATGAGTAGAGCCTAACTAAAACTAAGAGCCATATTGGGTAAGTTCAGTCAATGTAGTAAAAATGACAATGCTACATAAATATACTTATTCAGTGTCATGCCAATCAAACTACTTTATAGAACTAAAACAAATAATAAAATTCATTTGAAGGAACAAAAGTCATGAATATCAGGAGAATTAATGAAAAAAAAAAGTAGGAAGGAAGGGGGTCTAGCAGTACCAGATCTCAAACTAAACAAAAAAGCTGTAATAGTCAAAACAGTTTGGTAATGAATAAGAAAGAGAAAGATTGATCAATGGATATACAGAAGTAAATGAGCACAGTGGCCTACAGTTTGATAAATCCAAACTATTGATAAATCCAGCCATGGGCACAAGAACTAGATATTTAGGAAAAACTGTTGGGAAAACTTGAAAGCAGTCTGGCAGAATCTAAATATAGTACAATATATTATACTTTAAACCAAGACAAGCTCCAAATGATTTAAACATAAGGGTTACATCATAAACAAATTAGAGAAGTATGGAAGAAATTGCCAGTCAGATTTATGTATGGGGAAGAGTTCATGACCAAACCAAATGAGATAATATATGTAAGGAGTATTTAGTATAGTGTCTAGCATTGTCATAGTTGTGCTATATTAATACTTATTCCCAAACAAGAGATAGGTTCAAGGGAGGGAAAGCAGACAATTTTGATTATGTAAATTTGTACAAATTATGTCCTTGCACAAACAAAATGAATATACTTTAAATTAGAGGAAAGGTAGGAAGTTGTAGAGAACTCTTTGTAGCAAATTTCTCTGATAAAGGTCTTATTTATAAGCTATGGAGGGAAATGACTGCAATTTATTAGCATAAGAGCCATTCACCAATTGATAAATGGTCAAAGGATATGAATAGATAGTTTTTGGGAGAATAAATCTAAGCTATTAATAGCTTTAAGTCACTAATCATTAGAGAAATGCAAATAAAAATATCTCTGAGGTATGACCTCACATTCATCAGATTGACAAAGCTGTCAAAGAAGCAAAATGCCAAAATGTTGAAGTAGTTATGGGAAAACAGATACATTAATGCTCTATTGGTGGTGCTGTGAATTGGCCTAACCATTCTGAAAAGTAGTTTGGAACTGTGCCCAAATAGCTCTTAAATTGTGAATATACTTTCAGCCAGTAATTATCACTACTACTTCTATGACCTAAAGAGATCAAGGAAAGAGGAAAAGAACTATATATCCAAACATATTTAAAGTAGCTTTTTTTTTTTCATGGCCACAAAGAATTGGAAACTGAGGGGATACCCATCAATTAAGGAAAGGCTAGATTAGACTTTTATACTTCATGCTCAAAGAGGAACAAAATGACATCGTTATTTCTAAATCCTAAATTATTTTTAATTTAATTTAATATTAATTTAATTAATAAAAACCCTAAATACTAAATATAAAAATTCTAAAATATTTGCAAGAATAATGAGGCTCCTATCCCTTGTAGGAGTTAATATAGTTAGAATTTTCATTCACTTAAGAGTTGGCTTAGAATGAATGATTAAAAAAAGATTATTATGTATCTACTATGTGTAAAGCATTTGGTAGGTGCTGTGGAAGGCAACATTTATGGGAAGTTTAAGGCATGACTCACATGGAAAAGTCCCATAGTCCTTAGGGTGCATGAATCACATGGAAAAATCCCATGGTCCTTAGAGTTTAGCAGCCAAACAGATTGTAATTCACTTCCATGGGTAAAATCAGATCCATTTCGGATGTTGAACCATTCGATGGTACCAGACTTTGGTTATGAGAACCTTCTTTCCTAGGTTTTCAGTAGCTATGGCTGTTGAGGAACTGGGAGATGCATCATCTGTAGAAGCAGCTACAAGATAGCAGCTACTCAAGGAGCTTCTGGGGGGGGTGTTTTGGAGCCACCTCTCAACATTGAGAGTCAACTGTTAAACTTTCAGTATGAGCATTTATACCCCAGAAATACAAATTTGACTTATCATTTTGTTGATTGTCTAGATTTAAGTAAGTGTTTCTAATGCAGATCAGATTTAAGAGTACGCATGCATACATATTCCTATCCCCATTGCCTCTGCTTCCTTCCCCTCCAGTTGTTGAACTTTTACCACCACAACCTTGTATTACCTATAAACATTGCAGGACAAGACTCAGGGGATAGAGTCATTACCAGACTGGAAGACTGGTGGTTGTATAATAATAATAATAATAGTAATAATAATAATAATGATGATGATGATGATGATCTGATGATAATATCATCACAATAAGATTATTATAATCATAGTGATGATAATGATAATAATAACTGGCATTTGTATAATGCTTTAAGGTTTATAAAGTATTTTGCATCTGTCATCTCACTTGTACCCTACAATACCCTTGGTTGCTTCAGGGCCATTTCCAAGTCATGCTGCTGTAATGGTAATGGGAATTTGAACATCTTGCCTGCCCCTTAATAGGCTGAATGTAATCATATGGAGCCTGTGGAGGGAGGCATTTGCTGAAGGGTGGAGCAGAGCTAAGAGGAAGCTGGGAGTCAGAGCAGTTAGAATGGAGTAAGGAGAGAGGACACATGCAGGCAAGGAGACAGCTAGACTTGTGAGTGTTTGTTTATGGGAAGGCTTTGGGATGTTGTTGCTCTCTGCCATCTTATCATATATAGATTTCTTTGTTGCTATGATGAATTTGGTTTTCTGCTGTTGGGATTTGGCTTTCTGGTGTCTGAATAAATGTTTTGCTTCTGTCTTATATATGGAAAGTCTGTTATATTTTGTGATTCAGAACTATGCCATCAGTGCTGTGACTACAGCTGCACTACAGTCACTGAGCTTAATTAACCCTCTCATCATCCCACCAAACCTTAAATTTAGACTCTGGGACCACCTTAGGCTCTGACAGGTGAACTTTCACTTTATTTTGCCCAGAACCAAGTCTCCACCTCTTTACGTGGCCATTTTGTGTGAGCATGATTGTAAGTTCTTTGAGGACAAACATGGTACTATTTTCTTGTAATTTTATCTTTAGCACTTAGCACAGTTTCTGACAAATAAGAAGCATCTAAAAATGCTTTACCATTGATTAATTCATTTATTCCCTAGATGATGGTTGGTGGGGGTGGGGTAGAAAATGGGGCAGTGACCCAGAGGTTTGGGAGATGGATTATTATTCCTTGTACTTTTGGTCTTATTTGATGGTGGTAGAGAGGCTGGTGGACCTTTGGATGTTCATCTATAGTTGAGTTTCCCAATTTGAAGTTTTAGCGATTTCATATTTAGATAACTGTAGTACATTGGGGGGGGGGGAAACCAAAAACATTGGAGCATATAAAAGTCAGGGGACCTTGATTCTAGCCTTGCCTTTGCCACAACTAACAGTATGACCTTGGACAGATCTCTTTAATTCTGTAAAATGAGAGGATTGAATTATATGGTATTTAAATCTCTTCCAGTTCTAAAATTCAATGACTCTGACCTCAAGTTTCTAACTGAAATATATAGGCATAGGTAGTCAATAGGAATATGTATTCAGGAATTTTTCTCAGTTATTAATTAAATTGCATTCAACTATTTATTGGGGGTAATTAGGTAACTCAGTGGATAGAGTGACCAGCCTAAAGTCAGGAAGACTCATCTTCATGAGTTCAAATCTGGCCTCAGTCACTTACTAGGTAGCTGTGTGATCCTGGGCAAGTCACTTAACCATGTTTGTCTTAGTTCCTCATCTGTAAAATGAGCTGGAGAAGGAAACGCCAAGCTACTCCAGTATCTTTGCCAAAAACAACTGAACCACAACATGCAAACAACTATGTACAAACAAGCCTTATAGAAGATTAACTAGAGATAATAGAAAGCAGGCACTAACATGAAGGGGGATCTGAGAAGGTCTCTCAAAGAAGAGGGAGTTTTAGTCGGGACATGAAGGAAGCCAGAAAACCCAGAGGAAGAGATGAGGAGGGAAAGTATTTTTAAGGCGTAGGGATAGTCATTGAAAATGCTGGGAGGAACTTGTGGGAGGAATTGTAAGGAGGCCAGCATCACTGGGTGTCACTGGATTCCAGAGAACTGAGTGTGGGAGTGAAAGGTAAAAAGAATGGAAAGGTATGTTTGTGTGTCTGGCAGCTCAAGTTATGAAGGACTTTGAACATCAAACAGAGGTTTTATTTTTCATCCTGGAAGTGATAGGGAGCTACTGGATCTTATTAACACCTGAGTTTTAGGAAGATCACTGGATTAAGTGGAGGGTGGATTGGAGTGAAGTGTGGCAGGGAGACTGACCAGCAGGCTGAGCTTGAGCTAATGAAAGCCTACAGCAGGGTTTCGGTAGTGTCTGAGAAGAGATCTTAAAGACCATTTACTCCAATCCGATTATTTTCACTGGGTCTGTGAGGTTGTGCAGTGGATAGAGCCCTGAATATGGTATTAGAGGAAGACCCAATTTCAAATGTGACCTCAGAGAGCTACTGGCTGTGTGACCCGGGCAAGTCACTTAACCTCTGTTGGCCTCGGTTTCCTCATCTGTAAAATAGAAGGAAAAACAGCACTTCCCTCTCACGGGGTTATTGTTGACAGGGTACAAGCCCTGGAAGCCATCCCCTCAACTTTCCCACTAGGCCCAGTCTCCGGCAATCACCTGAAGCAATTTGACCTATCTCAGTCAGCTGGCCTTTCCTTATGGCCCCGAGCCCAAACCTCCAATTCTCTGTTATCTCTAACCTAGCCCAGCCCCTCATTGTCTGCACCTGCCCCGCCTGAGACTCCTTGATTCCATCCTGACCCTTGACCACAATCTATCTTACCTCCATTAAAACGCTCAGATTCCTTTCCAGTCTGACCCGTGGCTCAGATTCACTCTGGCAGGTTTATCAATACCAGAGTCACAAATGCTTAGATTCTTAAAATCTGGTCAATTGGAATAATTCTTAAAGTCTCACCCACCCCAGCGGGTGTTCTAATAAACCTAGTCTCTGGCTAAAAGAAGACTCGGGTCATCGTTGGAGGCAGGCCCCCGTTTGCCCTGGAATTTCGGGGTCCCAGCACCCCTAGACTTGAACATTGTGAGAATCAAGTGAGATAAATGTAAAGCTACTTTTATATAGCGGGTGCTCTATTTGTTGTCGTAACCATTTCTGGGACCTCAGAGACACTTTAACCCCCTCCCTTTTCCTGGGGCTGCCAGGTGGAGCAGTGGGCAGCGCTGGGGGCTTAAAGCAGGAAGACCCCAGTTCAAATGTGACTTAAAACGATTACTGGCTGTGTGACCCTGGGCACATTCTTAAGCGGTTTCCCCTGTTTTCCTCATCTGTAAAATGGGGAAATTAAAGCATCTACCTCCTACAGGGCTGCTGTGAAGACCCAGTGATATATTATCTATAAAGCTGCTCTGCTATTGCTATTATTATCGGGACCTTAGAAGCTATCCACCTCATTTTACTGACGGGGAAACTGAGGCCTTGCACTTCAAGTGTCTTGCCTAAGGTCACCCACTGCAGAGCGGGGGTGGGGGTGTACCTCTTCACTCTAACTTGGGGGGGAAGGGCGGGTGCCCTGCAGCATTCATTGCTTCTTCCGCGTCTGCCCCTTCTCGTCTCTGCCCGCCCCAGACCCCACGCGGGGCGAAAGTTCCCGGGGCGCGCCCTCCTTCCCCCCGGGCCGCGCCTCCCCCGGGTGGCTCGGAGCGGCACGGGGCGCCTCGCCAGCCCCGCTCCCAGCCCCGCTCCCGTCCCCGCCCCGGAGCACCGCCCCCTAGCGGAGTCCGCTGGGAGGGGCCGTCTCCCGGCCGCGCGACTTCAAGTTCACTCCCGAGCCGGCTGCTACGCGCGGGGCTGGCGGAGCCGCTGTTCGTCCGCTCGGGCTCCCGTCTGTCCTCTCCGAAGTCCACGCGGCCTCGCCTCCTCCTCACCCCGAGGCAACCATGTCCAGGCTCAGCTGGGGCTACTGCGAGCACAACGGTGAGGGGCAGGAGTTGGGTAACTTGGAGAGCGCCGAGCCAGGGCGGGGGTTTCCAGCCTGCGGCGCGCGGCTCTCTGTACTCGCTGTGTCTGGGGGGCGCGCTGCGGGGCCCGGGGCAGCCCGGCGCCCGGCTGAGGAGAGCCGAGGGAGGGCGCACCCCTGGCTCTTCCGTAGAGTTGGAGGAAACTTTCTGGTTCCTCATTAGTTGGTTTGCAAAGCCCACAGCCGGGGCAGGGTTGGCAGGGTCTGTGACGTGTTGCTGTGAAAAGCATTAATTTTTTTTTGGCGAGAGTTGGTGTGTGTCATCATTGTCATGGTTACAGAAACCCATCACTAAATAATTTCCTGAAACGCTTGCTAACCTTCGCTTTGTAGTAACTGCTTACCTGAAGTCAGAAGTACTAATCCGATCAAATAACAGTCCTTTTTTTTTTCCTTTTAAACGAATTGAGGCGTGCGGTGTGCCAGGCACTTCTCCAAGCTGGGTCAGGCCCCTGCAGCTTGCGGGGGTTTAAGGGGCTCTTTTTGCTTGGAAAGAAGGTGCGGCGGCACGGGCTGCAGCGGAGTCGGGCACACGGCGGTCTGGTTAGCGGTTATGGGTTATGCCCATTCCTCAAGTACGCGATTCTTCCTGTGATGCTGCAGTGGTGCTGATTCTTAACACCACCACCTATCGAGATGAAGAATTGCTGTTTGTAAATCTCCAGTGAAAGCGTAGATTTCAGGGATTGAAACGACTCCAACGATAATATGCATGTTTGTTCATGTAGATCCCAAACTTGATGGAGTAAAACAATAATTCTAGTTTTTCTACTTTAAATGCCAGTAAGTAACGAATCATCACTCAATGAATTCATGTTGTGGATGACTGTCAATTAGGTCGTTATATAATGAACCAAGTATTGGTTATGTTTTAATGTATATCTTAGGTAAGATTTGTATTTTTTATATAAATATATTTCTAATTTTTGCCAAAAGTAAAATTGTAAAACAAAAATCAGTTTCCTGTGTCGTGCTGTGTATTGTATGGTAAACACTAAACAAACTGTAGAATGCACACTAGGGAAGTTGGAAAGATGGATTTATTTTCTAATTAGTGTTATACTCTGGCTTAATGAATGTGCTAGTGAAGATAATGGCAGCAGGTGAAATTTAAAAGTATAATTTAATGAATGCTTTTGGAGAATTTCTTCCTGAGGTCTTAATTGCAATTTTATATTTGCCTAATTTCAGCTCGTACTTTGAAAGACAAAAATGTATTCCTCTTCATTTCCTTCTCAGCTGGAATAATTTTTATTATTGTTATGTATTTGTTACTGGATGCCAGCAGTATGCTTATTGTTCAGAAGGGAATAAAAAAAAAAGCCCTGCTCAGTAGGGTATTGAATAGAAAATATGGCCTGCAGAGAAGCTCATACTCATTCCTAAATTCTTTTGTCAGGTCTAGAAAAGTTTTAAGCAAAGGCAGAACTTGAATCTCTGCTTGGGATTATAATATTTATGTGCCCCCCTCCCCCCTGTAAATTCATTGTGATCTTGGACAAAGTATCTGAAACTGGATCACCAAAAGGCTTTTTGATAGGCTTTATTTACTGATTTTGGTCTTGGATATCTAGAGTGTTCATATACCAGGAATTTAGAACTGATTTCAAGTTGTAAGAGATGGCTCTTGAGTTGTTCTAGGGAAACCACTACATAATTCTGTTTTGAAATTGTGCATGTCACTTTAACATGTGTTTTAAATCATATGTTCTCAAAAAAAGAACTTCTTTAAGAAGTAGGTTTACTAGTGCAGCAAACTATACAATAGTTAGTTAATAGGTAACCTTTGGTATTTAATACAAAAGAGCTTTGAGCTTTAAAGGACTTCAGATAAGGAGAGAAGTTAGAGAAATCCCCCCCTTTTTTTGGAGGGCAATTGGGATTAAGTGACTTGTCCAGGGTCACATGGCTGGTTTTTGTGTTAAGTGTCTGAGGTCGGATCCGAACCCAGATCCTTCTGACTCCAGGGCTGGTGCTCTATTCACTGAGCCACCTAGATGCCCCTGAGAAATCTCTTGATTGGGAAAAGATACAGGACAGTAAATAGATGTTATGCATATTTTCATCTGCAACCTAATTTTCTTCCACTTAAACCAAAGTTTGTCAGCTGTTGGAGCTGTAGTTAGAAGTACAAAAAGACTGGATTGTTATACAATGGTATTTGATTAGAGACCTAAATAAAAAAAACTAATAATAAACCTATCATCTCTGAAAAACTGAGCAGGTAGTTGAAGGCTTTTGACAAGCAAAGCTTCTAGTTAAGTTCACTGGGCTGGATACAGAGCTGAAGTAAGCTGAAAAGCCTTTTAACTTAAAAATGGTATAGATAGCTGGATTGACCTTGGGGAAACATAAAAGAAAGGAAAAGTTTAAGATCTCTCCTTAGTGTAAAATAAAAGAAATATTGGTGAGATTAAGCAGTGTGAAAATATAGGTGAAAGTTATAAGAGTCTATCTAGGGTATTTGATTTTCTTTAAATTTTGCTCTAATTTATAATCTCCTTTATGCAGATATTAGTAATCACAAATTATGCTTTATTGTAATAAAGGGCTGCTGGTGGTGGCAGGGGGGTTTCATAGAAGAAGCATCATTTGCTTACAAGTATGTTAAATACTCTTCAGTTACTTATCCTGACTAGAGAATGACTTAGCCACTTAGTTGAAAAAAAGAATTAAAATTAGTCACCTCTGTTCAACTGGTGGTTGCTATGCAAATTAGAAGCAGTAGTGTCTAGGAGAAAATAAACAGCCTCTAAAAGTCTTTTCTTGCAAGCCCAACCCCATAAAGTGGAGTTGAGCTATCCAGGTGACTACCTTTTTTTTTTTTTTTTACTGATTTTGTTGAAGATGATGAGATAGGCTTCCAATATAGTACTGTCCTAGTAATACAGTATTCAGTAGTGTGAGAAAGTAAAAGCTAAATGGGTTATTCACATCACCTCTGGCCACCAGACTTCTCTGTGTTGAAATATGGAGAAGGATGTTTGTTTAATCCTATGTGAAGAAGTGTCATTCTTCCTGAGCCTATGCTCCATATCATAACATTGAGGGAAGATGGTTTACTAAGTGTTACTTAAGAGTACCAAGATGAGGACAGGGTGGCACAGATGAAGTCTATGAATGGTTAAAGAGTGAGGCAAGGACATCCTTGAGTACCATCTTCCTCTTTGGCCCTCTCTTTCCCAAGTCTCTGCCTCACCTTTGTAAGCCTGTGGGTTGCTGCCCATTACATTTGCAGAAGACCAATATTCTATTTCTTAGAACAGAAAAGAAGGCACATCTTTTTCCAGTAATGACTTTTAGGGTTTCTTTGAAAGTCAGGCTTTTTTTTAAAGAACGTTAGATATACTTTTATGACTTCCTCATATACAAAGGGAAGATATTAGAAATTTAATTAGGGAAAATCAAAGGGTTTTATATTGATAATGAAAAAAATGTGGTAAGCTACAACTAGACAGTCATCCCCTTTGAGGTCAAGGACCATTTCATTCCTTTTTGTATCTTTTAGCACCTAGGACATAGTAGTTCCCATAGGAGGCCTGCATAGATTATTTATGTGTGTGCATACATACATACATACATATATATATATACATATACACATGCATATGCATATATACGTGTGTGTTGGTTGTCCATTTTTGAAGAGAACCAAAATGATATCACTCTGCTAGGATCAAGTTTCAGTGTGTCTGACTGTGACTGATCAGACCAGTATGAGCTCAGAATGCTTTTCCTTAGGCACAAATAGTCCGTGTGAACATTTGGGGTGGATTCTCTAAATTTGTGCCTCTCACGTTTCTTTTGAGCTATTTCAATTCTGCTTTGCTTATAGAGTATAGCATCTTCTCTGATGTGGGCATGCCATGCTGCATGGTCCTGTTCCAATGCCTTCCAAGTCACACAGTTCCAAAGTTCTTAAGAGAGACCTTGAGAGTATCCTTATATCACTTCTTCTGACCACCATGTGAGCGCTTGCCCTGTGTGAGTTCTCCATAAAATAGTCTTTTTGGCAAGCATGTGTTTTGCTTTTGAACAAAGTGGCCAGCACATCGGAGTTGTGCACTCTGCAGTAGAATTTGAAGGCTTGGCAGTTTAGTTCAAGTGCTGCCTTATACTACCAGGGGATTTCAGAATCTTCCTAAGATAATGTATGTATATGTATATAGACATAAATGAATGAACAAACCAAGTTACTTAGTTCTTTCTCATCATCATAGGTCCTATTCATTGGAGTGAACTTTTCCCAATTGCTGATGGGGATCACCAATCTCCAATTGAGATCATTACCAAAGAAGTGAAATATGACTCTTCTCTCCGACCTCTCAATATCAAGTATGATCCAACCTCAGCTAAAATAATCAGCAATAGTGGTCATTCCTTCAGTGTGGACTTCGATGATTCAGAAGACAAATCAGGTTGGTTTGGGGAAGGGAAAATATTATATTATATAGAAATTTTTTGTTGTTGTTCAGTTATGTCTGACTCTTCATGACCCCATCTGGAGTTTTCTTGGCAAAGACACTGGAGTGGTTTGTCATTTTTTTCTCTAGTTCATTTTACAGGATGAGGAAACTCAGGTAAACAAAGTTAAGTGACCTGTTCAGGGTCACATAGCTAGTTAGTGTTTGAGGCTGGATTTGAACTCAGATCTTCTTGACTCTTGGCCTGGTGCTGTATCCATATAGCTAATTATTCAAATTAAAAAATCCCACCATAGTTATTGGGTGGGGGGGAGGATGGGATGGGGACAATCATATTTATGTTGAATTTCAATAGTGATCTTAATTTGTAACTATGACCACTTATTCAAGACCATTAAAAGGTTGACAGCTCAGTATTACTTAATAAATTGATTAAATTTTTTTTCCTTTAAAATTTGAGTTATCACATACTTAGAATTTTTAGAGCTGGAGAATCGTTTAGACATCTCTTACTCTACAGGTGAGGAAGCAGGCTGGAGAGATTAAACAACTTGCCCAGAGTAGCACAGCTAATAAGTGTTAGGGGCAGGTCTCAAGCCCATCTTCTCACCTGCAGACCAGTCAGTTTTCTTTTTGTGTCACCATAGCACTGTACCAGTCACTGGAACACATGTCTCTCATCTGAATAGAAAGGGTTAGGATTTTAATTTTTAAAAAGTGATATGGAACACTTTTCTATCACGTGTTAATAATAGGAACATAACTTGAAATTAAAGGTCATGTTCTGCTCAGCACTTAATTACCACAGTGCTTTATTAACAGCAAGCATTTAATAAGGATTTGTTGATGGACTGGTTAATCAGTAAAACTTCATTTTCCTGGTTAGTACTTTAATCTATGATTCTTTCAGTTTGTATGCTCCCTCCTCTGATTGTAAATCAGAGTCCCTTCACTTCTTGGTAGATGGTTTTAAGTTTCCATGGACAAAAAAAACAGTATCACAGGTGGTAATTCTTTAAAGATGATGATGCTGTCCTTGACCTGGGTGGTTCTCAGATGACAGACACAGAGTCCATCCCTGGGTGCATCTTTGAAGAATTTCCAATTTGAAAATACCATTTAGGAGCTCAAACCTTGCAGCCTTAGCTTAAGGTCACTTCCACATCCTTTTAGAAAGCCAAATAAATATAGAATATATTACATAGTGTTGTCTTCCTCTAAATGAACAGTTGTAGTTTCCTCAAAAGCTGTGTGTTTTTATAATTATAAGAATTGCCTAGAAAATGGGTCATTAAAATGAGGCTATAGGTAACAGAGAAAACGGTATAAAAGTCATATCCAGAGATATTTTTTGGAGTCACTGATACCCTTTTTAAAAAAAATTTAGCTTTGACAAATCAAATCAAATGTGATCCTAATTAGACATAGAATTTTTAAAAAGATGCTATTCATTGGAAGAAAATTTCTTCTTATTTAGAGAAAAGTTGCTATAATTTAGCTACAGTAGTGTCTTAGATTCATGTATAGTTTTGCGATTGGCAAAAGTTACCAGCCATCAAATTTCTTTCCCGTATTTCCAAATTCACAGTGGTGATAGATCTTTTGCCAGAGCATAAATTACTTGAAGGAACACTGAATTGTTACTATAGACTTCATTTCCGTTTTTATTTCCCAGTATTTCCTATAGAATCAATCTAATTTCTTTCTAGCTTTAATTAACTTTTTAAGCTAATTGGTGTGCTATGAATAACATATATCATAGACACACTCCAAGGCTATGAGTAAAGGCTCTAAATACAGAGTATGTATTGTTATGATTATTATTACTATCAATAATAATAGTGTTTAGTACCTTTGAAAAAAACCATTTTGAGAAGCCTGGCCATCTCCTTTTTGTTTTGGCATAATAATTACTTAGCTTGTATATTACCTAAAAGCTAGCACTTTATTCTGTACAAAGAAAGATACATTACATTTTACTGGAGAGGGCCTGTGTTATCTTCCAGAACTGATGCTGACCTGTAGGCTTTATAACAGCAGTGTCAAACTCAGATAGATATGGATCTTTGCCTGTTAACATATTGATTAACATTATCTTTATTGTGTGGTATTTTTATTTATTTTGTCAAACCTATCCCAGTTACATTTAATCTGGTTCCTGGGACTGCAAGTCTGACAGCTCTGCTTTATAAGAAGGGAAAGCAAAGAGAACATAGTGACAGAATTATGCAGCTCTGAGGAGTCTAGTTGTCTGACTCTTTCCCTGTGCGGCTAGGTTTATGTTCCCCATCAGAGTGTCTCTTCCTTTTTTCTGGGCTGTAAGCTACTTGACGTCCTAGGGACAGAACATACCAAAGTGCTAAATAGCAATTATTTTATGTCACAAGATCTAAATTCATGACAAGTTTTTGCAGGGCAGGGAATATTGCCATTCTGACCTTTGTATCTGTCTCCCTTCCTAGCATAATGCCTGGTACCTAGTAGGTACTTAATAAATGCTTGTTCAGTTGAACATCTTTTTAGCTCTTTACTATTCTTTCAAGCATGACAGTGTCAGAGGTCAGCATATCCTGATAGTTTTCAAGGATCCCTGACAAGCAACCACCAATATAAAAAGGGGGTTCCCCTTATCCCTGTAACCCAGGGAGGGTGCCCTTTGATAGCAGGGGATAGTGTTGGACTTCTTAGACACTTATTAGTTATGTAACTGACCAAGTCACTTGATCTATCCCAGCCTCAGTTTCCTCATCTGTAAAATGGATATTATAGCACCTAACTCAAAGGGTTTCTGAATTGATGAGATCACAGACAGACTCATTTGAGCACATGTGCCATCATTTTTATAACTTTCCTAGGATCATTCACAGGGTCAGGTCTTCAGTAACTCCTGAGGCTATAGCCTCTTTACTGGAAAGAGCTTTAATAAGTCAAGGGGGAATAAAATAATGATGAAAATAGCTCACTTTTATAAAGCATTTTAAGGTTACAAACCTTTTTTCTTTTTTTTTTAATTTATTGTTTTGGGGGTGACTAGGTGGCACAGTGAATAGAGCACCAGCCCTGGAGTCAGGAGGACCTGAGTTCAAATCCAGCCTCAGACACTTAACATAAAAACTAGCCTTGTGACCTTGGGCAAGTCACTTAACCCCAATTGCCCTCTAAAAAAAATTATTGTTTTTCTATTTGTATCAGGTATGGGGAACCTGTAGCATTGAGGTCACACATGGCCCTTTAGGTCCTTAAGTGCAGCCCTTGGATTCTTTGAGGCTTCAAGTTCTCCCCCCATAGTTTAGATGTTAAAAAAGTTAAGGAAGAAAATGCTAATAATTCAGGTTACACTTAAAAAGTGTCCTGTATGCATTTTTTGGAGGAGAGAATTGGGTTGTTATACATTTACTAGCACCCCCCAAATGGTAGGTGTTTTTCAAATGGCAGAATCCTACTAATGCTACATTACACAGGCAAGTAAAGGACTATACGGGACAGTAAAAGAAGATGTAGAATTTTGTTTTCCTTTTTTTTTTTCCTTAGATCTCTACTTTAAAAAAAATCATCTGTTTATTTTTAATATTCTTTTTTAAAAATGTTGAGTTCCAAATTTCCTGGGATATGGAAACAGAAACTTAGAGAAATTAAGTGCCTTGTCCAGGTCATGTAGCTAATAAGTATTAGAGCTGGGACCTAAACTCAGATTATCTCACTGCATTCTCCATCTGTAAGGATGGAAGTACAGGAAACTTAGGAGGGTGAGGAAAAGTTCCTGATTGATGTGGTGTTTAAATTCAAGCCTCTGTTTGGAGTTAATAAGCCTTCAGAAGGGGAAGATTCAAGAGCTGTCATTTTGTCCCTCCTGGCAGAGCCCAGAAGGTACAACACCAGAAAGAATAATTGGGAGTGGAAAGTAACACAGATGATTCTTTTGAAGGGAGGCAAGGAAACAAGACCAGCCTAAGCAGATAGTGCAGTGACAGGCATGCCTTGAGGCAGGCTGTAACACACGCAGGATCACTGACACAGGAGGAAGTGCTGGACCAGCTCTGATTTGGTCTGGCCATTGATGAGGAACCTTTGCAGGATGCGGCTGGTTCTCCACCAGCAGTACATTGGAAGTCTGGTCACTTACCCCACAGAAAGGGAAGTGGCAAGGAAGAAGCCTAAAGGGTAAATGCTGTAATCACAACCAGGAAGACAGAGTACCCAGTCTGTGGGATGGGAAGGTAGTGGCTGCTTATTGGCATTAGCCCTAATGAAGAAAGCTAGGTGGTGCAGTGGATAGAACACTGGGCCTGGAGTCAGGAAGACCTACATTCAAATCCAACCTCAGACACATATTAATTGTGTGACCCTAGAGAAGTCATTTAACTTCTGTTTGCCTTACTTTACTGGAGAAGTAAATGGCAAACCCCTCTAGTATCTTTGCCAGGAAAACCCCATGGACAGTGTTGGTGTGCTATAGTTCATGGGATCACAAAGAATCAGACATGACTGAATGACTGAACATGTTAACAGTTGGGATGTGAGGGAGAGGAAATCAGAAAAGATCTTGTGTGTGGGGAAGCACTTGAACTGAGTTCTAACGGTTCTAAAATCTAGAGATTTTAGGGTGTGGAAGGTCTGGTAGGAGGTGTGTTGCACACATAGGGGACAGGCTGTGCAGAGGCACAAAGATGGGGGATGGAATGTTGCTGACCAGGAAGAGTCCATTTGACTAGATGGTAGAAAGAGGAGTAAAATATGAGACTAGAAAAATGGGCTTGAGCCAGGCTGTGAAGAGATTCCTGCCCAGTGGAGGATTTTTACATTTGACCCTAGATTTTAGAAAGGGTTATTTACTAAGTTGATAGATGTAGTAAGAACAGTTGATACAAAACAATCCCCTCCCCCAAAAAAACTTCTGTGACCCATAGGTACATATAGAGTCTAGGGGAAAGTGAACTCTAGCTTAGCAAGTACATGTGACAGAGATATAACCCACAGCTCCTGGTTGCTAAAAGTCTTCTCCCATTTGTGAGACGCTCAAGAAGTTCTCCTTAAGTATAATGAATCTGTGTCTTTCTGTCCTTGGACCTCAGTGCAGATACTGCTGCAACTGGTTGTTATGGGGCTCCAAGCACAGGCAAGGGAGGGAAGGGACAGAGGGTGTGAGGGTGCCGTAGTCAAATGATGGTGAGAAGATGCCAAGTTCAGAATCCTCTGTACCCTTCAGAGCTTATAAGGTCCTCTTCTAGCCAAGGTGGAATGGAGTAGGTGACCTAAGACTAAAGTGGAAGATTGTCTTTCCCTGACAGATTTTTCCTGCCCAAGGGGTTTAATACAATTGCCACACTAACTCTGGCTCCTGGATCGAATCCCTTCTCAATTTCTTGGTAATTTATAGATGATCCTTGGGGCATGACAAAATGTCCTTAGCCTATCTAAACGTGATTCTTGTGTAACTCAATTCTAGTTCAAAGTACTTTTTTTACAGTTAATAATAATTGCAAGCATTTATAGCTTTAAAGTTTGCAAAGTACTTTAAATATTTTAACTCATTTAATTCTCACAACAACCCTGTAAGTGGGTGCCTTATTATTTCCATTTCACAGATGAGGAAACTGAGGCTGTGAGAGCTTAAGTGACTGATTTGTCCAGGGTAATCCAGCTAGGGAGTGTCTGAGGCTTGATTCAAACTCAGATCTTCTGGACTCCAAATCCTGAAGTCTATCTTCTAGGCCATCTTCTACCCTCTAGTCTAAGGCCTATAATTGAATTATTTTAGACACCTTATCACTTACTTTAGGTGGGGTGGGGTTGAGTAAATCAGTCAACCCCACCTTTATGGTGGTAAGAGCCAGCACTGCTTCATTAAAAAAGGAAACATGCGGGCCTAACCTCACTTCCTGTTTTGATAAGATGAGTAGACCTATTGGTCAAATGAATACTACAGATATAGGTAGAATATATAGGTATTAAGCAAAGGATTTGACAGAATCTTTCATATTATCATTGTGAACAGAATGGAGAGATAAGGGCCAGATGATAGTACAGTTAGAGATATTCAGAATTGGTTCAGTGCACAGAGACCCAAAGTATAGTCATTAATAGGATGGTTAAATCTTGGGGTCTTTGTTATTTAAAATGTTTATTGTTACCTTGGATAAAGCATAGACAGAGGCTTATCAAATTTGGATGAAGGGATCAGTTTCTAAACAGATCTTAACATGTCTGGAAAGATGGACAAATTTAGTGAAATGAAATTTAATTGAAATAAATATAAAAACAATGAGTACCAGAAAATATCAATTTTACAAGTACAAGGTAAGATATAGCCAAATAACAAATTGTTTGAAAATGGTTGTAGTGAACCACAAGCACACAATGAGTGATCAGTGTGGTTTGGCAGCTAAAAAAGCTGTGATCTTGAATCCCATCAGGTGTCCAGAACAAGCAAGATAATAATATCACTACATTCTGCCCCCATTACTGGGTTCAGTTTTGAGTGCTACATATTAGGAAGGGCATTGACAAATTGGAGAGCATCCTAGAGGATGATCAAGATGGTGAGAGACCTAGAAACCATTCAATGTGAGGACTGGGAGAAATGGAAAGGAATAGCTAAGATATGATAGGTATCCTTAAGTATTTGAAGGCAGTCATGTGGAAGACAGTCTAGACTGGATTCAGAACAAGGATCAATAGGTAAAAATTTCAGAGAGGCACATTTAGGTACATCATAAAGAATCTGCTGCTTTGAATGGTAGGGGGTAACTGTTACTGGAGGGCTTCAAGCATAGACTAGATGACCATTATTTGGAGATGTTAGAGCTACAATTACTGTGGACCCTTCCAGTACTAAGATTTTAAAATGCGTGTTCATTTGAATTGAATTTTTCAGATGTGACATTCTGTGTAAGTGCTCATTAGTTAAGTGTCCGTAAAAAGTGGATCTTTTATTTAGATCACAGGGAAATTTCAAGGATAAATTTGAAAATGTCTATAAAATGCTTTGTATCCCTTAGAGATAAGAACTATATAAAAGTGGGTCGACATTATTCTGTATTTCTCAAGATAAGTTAAAAGAGAACACTTTTGGTTCATTTTGTGAATTAAAAATATGTATCGGGATTTAACAAAGAAATTAAATTTCTTACAGAGATCTTATTAAACAGTGAAAACTGCTGCTAATATATACTTGTAAAACGAAGAGAAGATATAAAATATCTTGCTATACCAACTTCATTTCTTAGGGTAGGGAGAAGGGAAGGTTGACTCCATCAGGCTGCCAGTAATCATGAGGAACAGTCTGATCACAGGCAAACAACAGCAAGGGAAGAGTCTCTGTAGGAACATTGAAGGCTTTATTTTACGTTTGGCGGTTGGATTGTCTTAACTGCATATTTAGTGAATGATCAGGCTTGAATCCCTAGTTAGAGACTCTACTTTTGCCCTTCTCCAACAGTAGAGAGGGATGTAACATTCCCAACAGTGGGGGATGTGAGAGAATTTTAAGGAAAGATTTCTGTTGACTATAGTATAAAAAAGTAGTAATTCTTTTGGCTCACAGAAGGCAGTTCTTTTTACCCCTTGATCCAAATAAGGATTTTCAAGCTTTCTTCTAAGCCTGGACTAGAGAACCTTGAAAACATGGTGTTTACTCTGATGTGTTATCAAGCAGTGCTATTGGAGGGCCTATGGTGATGGAGTTAAGTGAGTAGCAAGTAACCTGGCTTCTTTTCCAGGAGTTGGTCTGGTCATTTAACCTTACCAGGCCTCAGTTTTCTCATCTTCAAAGTAAGGGGATAAGACTATATGATCTCCTTCATCTCTTCTAGTTCTAAAGTGCTATGACTGTATGTTTAACAGCAAAATATGCAGGCTGTCTGGCTTATTGTCCCCACTGAGGAATAGCCTGGTAACCTCAGTATCTGGTACTCCGCTAAAAGTAGCCACAAGCTCCCCTTACAAGCGCTCAGGCTTACAAGACCTCAAGATATAGAATATTTTAATTTACAAACTAAAGGATACAGAAAGGATCTACCATTCTGATGGGCAACCTTTCTGAAAGGATCTGTTTTTCCTCTTTTACTTACACTACCATCCTAGATAGAGTTACAATGAGGGGAAAACTGGAGTTTGTTTTTCCACATTGATATTCTGTTCCATGTCAATTTTTTTTTTTGGACAGCTCTTCTCTGAGGTATTTTCCCTTGTGTAGGCCTCCATTGTAACTTTGTCATTTTTCCTTCAATTCTGAAAGGTATCCTGGGTCCTCTTGTTGTGTACTTACATGTATATGTGTGTATGTGTGTGTGTGTGTGTGTGTGTGTGTGTGTGTGTGTATATATATATATATATATATATATATATATATATATATATATATAT
>NW_027186304.1:101633394-101636137 GCF_028583685.1 Petaurus breviceps papuanus
TATATATATATATATATATATATATATATATATATATATATATATATGTATCACCTCCTTTGTGGATTATAAGCTCCTTGAGGACAACCTAGGACAATGCCTTAGGTTCAGTAAATATTGGTCGAATGAATCATGGTGGCTTTTCTTAATTTTTTTAATCTCATAACTGCCTTTCTATGGCTTTATTTTATTATTTCTTATAGCCAGATATTAGGAAACTCAAATCTTACTCTTCTTTTCTTTTCTTTTCTTTATTCTGGAGGACAACGGTACATTAGAATCATGTTTGTCATAGCTGCCGTCTTGCTGATCGCAGCACCACATTACATATCTGGGCAAGAACACTCAAATCCAAGGCCCAATCACTTGACCTTAGTTCTGTAATCAAGTGGTGCACATCCTGCCTCAAGCCCAGATTCTGAACTTGACTTACTGTAGGAATGTGTTTTTGTTCTACCACTTTTCCACTCTCCTGGACCAGCTTGTCCTCTCCTTTTTTCAAGGTTCATTCCACAATTATTATTTAAACTCTGTAATCTGCTTTTTATCTGCCCAGTGAATGGCTTTATGGTTCACCTCAGGTCTCATTATGCAGCAGAAAGAAGCAAAGAGACAATATCACTGTTGATTGCTTTCCGTGAAGCATTTCATTGCCTCTTAGTAATTGACAGCTTCACTTTGCAAAGCACTCTACTTAGACTGATTTCAGTTAGGAAAATGTGCCTTTTAAATCAATTGTCCTACACCTGGCCTTCAAAAGTACTTTTTTAAAAGTTCCAGAAGCATACTCAGATTTTTATCATAAATTTGCATTGTAGAAACTGTCTCTAAGAGAGTGAGAGAGGATAGAGTCCTCTTTTCTAATATATAAGGTTAAAAGCTATTTACTTTCAGGGTTTCTTTTGTCTGCCACTACTGAGAAGGCGCTGGGAGATTGATGTCTTTTCTATTGTAAAGACATCTGAGGGAATGAATCCAAAAGGAGCCCTTGCCACTTGGCCTCTTTTCAATGCTGTGCTTAAATATTCTCAAACGGTGATCTGTAAGTATGAGCTCTTTTAATTGATAGGAGTTTTTAAGGTCAATACTTTGTTAGTCAAAAATATTAAGCTTGAAACACAGAGTCCTTTTGAGTGAGGGAAAAGTGACTTAAAACAAGTAAAACTGTATAGCAGTAATTGTGCATTCCTGCCTTCCCACATGAAGCAAAAAGATTTTAGAAAATGACTCGGGCAAAAAATAAAATTTCTGCTCTTTGGTTCTTCTTTCTGCTAGTATACAATTAAACCTGATACCTCTGTTAACACTTTTCCATTATCACATAGGGCAGATTGTATTTGATTCCTCATGAAATCCTGTTTATACTCTAAGAGGAGGATGGTTTTAGTTGAATTTTGTCACCTTTCTCTCTCACAGACTGATACAACTGGTTTTTGACAGGGGCTCAATAGTGTTTATGGTACTTCCATCTCTTCTATCTTCACTACTCCCATTTCCTTTTAAGTCTGCTCAAGATAAAGGAATTGTGATGGGTTCAATTAAGACTGCCTTTCGCCTTTGAAGCTTTTGTATATCTCCTTTGTATACATCTTATTACCCTGGCTTTAGCATCTATAAAATGTGAAGGTTAAATTAGATGACAGTGTTCTTTTAGGGTCCTGAAGTTGTCTGGTTCTGTGTCTGTTCCCCAAGAGCACCAAATAACACCTAATACCAAGTTAATTTTTTTAAAGAGTGAATTTTGCCATGACTGTATAGCTTTCTTACTGATGTGTTTCCATTAGAATATTAGATGGAAGAAGAAATGCTTTGGAAGGCATCCATCTCAATGAGAGAGGAGAGATCTAACCTAGCATTGTTTTTAAAGAGGATTAAACCAAAGTTCAGAGAACATGACAGTTCAGGCTAGAGAATTCCTGATTTCTGATTCTGATTTTTAATTCCTCTTCCCATTTTGGCTTCCATTTTATTTAAACAGGGAAAACGTTCCTTTTTGTTCTCTAAAAAGTTATTGTGTGGGCTCCATAGCTTTTTAAATTGTTGATCTTCAAGATTGCAAAAAGCTGTTTCTTGTTAACAATTTAAATTTTTTTGGTTTTTAGTTCTGAGAGGAGGTCCCCTCACTGGAACCTACAGGCTACGACAATTTCACCTTCATTGGGGCTCTACTGACGATCAGGGCTCTGAGCATACAGTAGATGGAATGAAATATGCAGCAGAGGTAAGATACCTGAGTATATATTCAGGGCTGAATATGGAGAGAGTATCTACCTGATGTATTCAGGGCTAAATATAGAGAAGGTATTTACCTATTTGGTATGACTGAGGTATAACTAAGAAGAGACTTCTTGCCCAACCTAGGTGCCACAATGCCTTAAATAAGGTTAGATAGGATCTCTCTAGGAGCTTACAGGCATAAAAATTGGCAAGAAGAAGACAAAATTATTCCTATTTTTAGAGGACATAATGCTTTAGAAAACTCTGGAGAATAAATTATGATTAATAGCTTCAGTAAAGAAGCAGGATACAAAAATAAGTGTACAAAAATCATTGGCATCACTACCGTGTTTCCCCGATAATAAGACCTATCCCGAAAATAAGCCCTCCCCTTACTGTGTAAGATTCCTCTAAAAATAAGCCCTCCCCCAAAAATAAGCCCTATTGAGATTGCTACTGTAGTGAAGGTGATCCCCTGCGCTACATGCTACATTACGGTACCCTCTGTATGCACCGATCACCCCCC